>NC_055660.1:342500-350000 GCF_017976325.1 Chelmon rostratus | reverse complement strand
TTCCTCAAAGGACAGACAGCAGCTGTTGTTCTGTTGTTTGTCAGTGAAACATCATCATCATCATCATCATCATCATCATCAGCCTGATTTAAATGTCATGATTGAAAGTTGTGAGCAGCAAAAACTGAACTTTAATAAACATCTGAAAACTTTTTTTCACTAATTCAGTTATTGAAGATGAAACATTTAACACATTTAAACTGTGACTCAGTAAATACATAAAGATAAGATAAGATAAGATAAGATACCGGGGAAATTCAGATGTTACAGGCAGCAGCAACAGTAGTTGGAATAATAATAAACTAAATAAAAAGTTGACTATATTCAGTATTTATACATTTTAAACAACAGAACTATGAAAAACATCATTGTCAACGGAAAACTTAAATAACTGCACACGGTGGCTGAAAAAGAAAATAAGTACAGTGTTTGGTTTATTGCACAGTAATAAATATAAATGTATCAGTGCAGGAGAAAAAACATGCACAGGTTGGGTTTGATGAATCACAGATCAGCGCTGAAACAGTGTGAACCTGGACCCAGAGCTGCATGAACTGATGCTGGAGCTGAACTCTGACAGCTGATGGGATGAAGGACCTGTGGTTCCTTCTTACAGGGTGGATGCAGCAGTCTGTTACTGAAGGAGCTGCTGAGGGCCCCCACTGTGTCATGCAGGGGGTGGGAGGGGTTGTCAGTGATGGATGTCAGCTTGGCTAACATCCTCCTCTCACCTACATCCTCAGTGGTGTCCAGAGGACAGTCCAGGACAGATCCAGGTCTCTTTCTGTCCCTCTCAGAGCTTCCACAGCCCCAGCAGACCACTGAGTAAAAGACTGCAGAGTCAACCACAGAGTCATAGAAAGTCCTCAGTAATGTCCTACATACTCCAACGGACCTCAGTCCTCTCAGCAGATGGAGACGACTTTGGTCCTTCCTGTACAGGACATCAGTGTTAGTGGACCAGTCCAGTTTATGGTTGGGGTGGACACTCAGGTATTTGAACTCATCCACGATCTTAATGTCCAGACCCTGGATGCTCAGCTGTGTGATCTGTGACACCCTCCAGCAGAAGTCTATCACCATCTCCTTGGTCTTGCTTGTCGTCTGGTCTGGGCTCTGGTGGAGTCAAAACTGTTAAAAAAACAGATTTAGCTCATCTGACCCTTCCCGGTCACCAGATTCTGGGCCCCTGCCGTCACTGCTGTGGCCTGAGATGGTTTTCAGGGTCCTCCAAACCTCTCTGGCACTGATCTCCTTCTTCAGCTCCTTCTGCATCCACTTCAGTTTTGTCCCCAAAGCTAAAAACCCCTTTCTTCCCGTTCAGTAGGGGTTTCGGTGGTGTCACAGCAGTCCCTCAGTCCCATACTGGACTAAACAAAGTGCATCTTATATTTCACTGTTTCTTTAGTTTGACATCTTCCACACAGTCACTACATATCTCATCAGAACCTAAATCTCACTTTTTCACGTTTGTTTTACACTTTTAAGGAACAGAAATTTTGGATCTTTTTAAATGTGCAGTTAGCAGCAAACTGCGCTGCATCGACTGACCTGTGGCCTTTAAATCAACAGTAAAGGTAAAAGTATTCTATTTTCAACAGAAATCTTCATATTAATTAGAAACAAAGCAAAACAAAGCTACAGCTGTAAAACATAAAATGTTGTCTTAAGTTGTGTCATGCTGGAGGATCTGCAGTTTGTTATTAACCTGTTCTAAACAGGTGTTCCACATCATTCCCAGTCTTTTGTTGCTCCTAACTGGTTTGAAACGTGTTGCTGCATCAGATTCAGAACCAGAAATCACTGAAGCTGATGAGCCCAGACAGTAAATATCTTGACTTTGAGCTGTTTTCAGGTGAGTTTGTGTCAGAGAGGATCAGCAGGTGATCACTTCCTGTTTGATGTAAATGAAATATAGAACTGTTTATATGTATCATGATGTTGGATTTTATTTCCTGATGCATGAATATATTCATCATTTTAATGCTGCAGCTGGTAAATACGGAGCGTGTGTGCGTCTGTTTGTGTGTGTGTGTTAGTGTGTGTGTGTGTGTGTGTGTCGGGGTGGAGACACTGACGAAGGTTAAAAGAATGAAACTTTTTCTCTTTGGATTAACAGGAACTCCTTCATCTTTCAAGTAGGCAAATTTCACACAAGACCGGAAGTCAGACAGGCAGTCTTCACAGTAAAAGCACCGTTGTGTCAACAGGCCGGTGTCACAGGTTTCTTTCCTGCCTAATAATCGGCAGTGTGGGACAGGGGGGGGGGGGGGTATTGGAGATGTGTCTGTCGTCTCTTTTTCGCTCCTCTTTGAAATGTATCTTTTCAAAACTAAATACAGTTACGCGATTACAAAAGTGGTTTTATTTTCAAGGTCCACAGGAACACCTACCTGTGAAGCTGTCTGGTTTGACGCTTTTTCTTTGGTCCCAGCGGAGTGGGCACTCCTTTCCTGGCATCTCACAACTGTAACCTCCAAACACATCGGACACCTTTCCAGGACTCTCCAAACCGTCCAGGCTCTCTACTCCAGGCTCCAGACGCAGCAGCATGTCGGGCATCGCGGCCACCCTGCAGCACCGCCGGGACAAGGACCGGGGGATCGGCACCAACAGCCAGGCCGTGAAGTACCTGAACCAGGACTACGAGGCTCTGCGGCAGCGCTGCTTCGAGAGCGGCCGCCTGTTCCAGGACGACGCGTTCCCGGCGCTGCCCTCCTCCCTGGGCTTCAACGAACTGGGCCCGAACTCCTACAAGGTCCGGGGGGTGTCCTGGGAGAGACCCACGGTCAGTATAAACACGCATTATTGTAATAAAGTTCGGTTCAGACTCAGGAAGTACAGATGCCGTGACGCCTTTCCAGATGTCAGTTTTATTCGTCATTTTAATCCAGCAAGTAACTTTTAATTCCAATAAATCCAGACTTTTAAAACGACTTTATTTCACTGAGACAGTTAAATAAACTCCCGACCGTCCACTGATTGGCTGAGGATGTTTCAGGAACACCAGACCTGCTTTAGGAAACACTGATGGCATGGAAACAACTTTCCAGTCCTCTAAAGCCCGAAGACCTGGATCCAGTATCAGTGATGGTCCGCTATCTGCCCCGCACTGCTTCGAAGGGATCATTTATTCTGGGGGGTCTTTTTGTTTATTTTACAGTTTCAGAAATTCTGTTGCCCAAATTGAAAATGTCTCTGTTCTCTTTCCAAAACGGTCTCATTTCTATTTCATTGATTTTTATGAATTGAGAATAATTGAGGAGGAATTAAAATTGGGGATTTTGTCTCTAACTTTGTCGCACTTTGAGATCCTGCCGATGAAAAGTGCACTAGAAATTAAATTTATTATTATTATTATTCTGGAGTTTGGTTTGAGGTGCGTTCAGGTTCCTGTAGAATAAACTGCTGCAGATCAGAAACATGCTGATCAGTAAACGATGAGGTGATTTCATCAGAGGTGAAGAATCTGTTTCTCTCATAGATCAGAGGGTTATTATAACTGATGAGAGATTTATCTGCAGACTGCTCAGATCACTCGACTGACCAGTTTTCTTCAGTGTGTTGAATCAGGTGCCAACACCCACCTGCACATTCACAATGTGAGCTGCGTCACACTGGGTGCCTCCCACTGTTCTGCGTGTTTCAGCTGGGTGGAGCATCGGTGGAGCCTGATGGCTCTAATAAATGATTCGGTGAAGAATGAGCTTTAAACTCAGCAGAAGTGATCAGACCTGAGATGAAGCTGTTTCATTCAGTCCTTCTGAAGACAAACTCAGATTTCAGGATAGAATCTGCAGCCAGAACATCTGTTAGACTTCTACTGCCTGAGTGAACACAGTCTGTCATCCTGTTAGCGCCCCCTACAGGCGTCAGAGACCACTGCAACCAACACGGTGATCATTCATTGGTCCTACAAGCCGACATGTTCAGTTTGTCCTGAAGGTGGTGCTACAGCAAAGATGATGGCGTACTGGTGGAGATACAGTCCTGGACTGAAGCTCAGGGAGCCACTGAAGTCATCGGTTACTATATTTAGACTTATTGGTCTAAATCAGGCATGTCAAACTGATTCCATAAAGGGCCGTGTGGCTGCAGGGTTAGGGTCTCAGTCTGCTTCAAAGCAGCTTGTTGGTTCGTGATGCCCCCTCGTCCACCTTCAGGGACGTGTATTACTTGTTCAGTCTGCGGACGCTCTGAAGACATTTGGTGTGTCGAGTTTAACTCCGCCTACTTCCTCTGCTCCAAACAGCTGACCAATCACAGCTTGAGGAAAGTGTCACATTCACATCATAATGTTCATGTTGTGATTCAGAGAAGTCTACATTCCTGACAGTCGAAAACAACGACAACCATCTGGTGCAAAGGTTCCACCTGAAGATAGTCGATGATCAGAACTAATGCCATCAGTGGTGCTGATTGAAAGGAGGCCGGTTTCTCTCTTTAACACACAACAAAAGAATTGAGGATATTTATCTGATTTGAGAACCAGTTTAGCCATCTTGGAATATTGTTGCACTTCCTGCTCTCCCTGCTCTGCAGACATTGAGTAAATGTAGCTTCAAATACATTTTTTAGACTTTGTAGTTTGTTGGTTGTGTTGTCTGCCTTGTTTCTCATTGTGTTGGTTTATATCCTGTTTTTAATCTTATTTGTTTGTTAATTTTTATCTTTTCGTGTGTGAAGCACTCTGTAAATGTGTGTTTCTTTCTTACTGACTGACTTCCCACCTGGACCCAAACTCCGCTAACCCCTTTACACCAAGTTAATGGACCAATCAGAGACAGATCAGATGAAGTGAACAGGTGTGACCTGCAGCTGGCTCAGTCCGTCGGCTGATGTGTGCTGTGTTTTCTGCGCAGGAGTTGACCTCTGACCCTGAGTTCATCGTGTCTGGAGCCTCCAGGACCGACATCTGTCAGGGAGCTCTGGGTGAGAACAAACACAGCAACACATGGTCAGTTAGATGAAGGCAGGTGTGCCGCTGTCAGCGCCGAGCTCGCTCTGCGGAGCGTTTCCCTGTCGAGGCTTCAGAAGGTGCGGCTGAACGCTGCTGCAGGTGTTCCACTATGCAGATGATGTGCTTCTTTATTCTTCTGTCTGCGGGAAGCCACAGCAGTTTATCAGGTCCAAACAAACATGTTCATCATTACTATGTTACATGTCACATCAGTCCACGTAAGTGCCATCATGTTCATCTCTGTCCTGTGAAAACCATGTATCTCCAGCACATGAAACACAGAATGTGTTCAGACACATAACGCCATTATTTCCTCATTTACTTACTAATTATTTAGTTTAAGAAGTAGAAGAATATAATAAGGAAGGAGCATTTAAATCTCACGAACACAGTTTGTTTACATTCAGGGTTTCTCACTGCACCAATCGCTGAGCTCTAACAACTGTGCTGTTTCCTTCCTCGTAACACATTTGTAAAGCTGATTTAAAGACATTTTTAAAATCCTGTGGTTTACAGCGCTGTAGCTGGCAGTCTTCTTCACTGCCTTTGTTGCTGCATTCGTTGGTGTGTAGCGCCACCTGCAGATCAGCGGTTTGTGTGTGTGCACATGTTCAACGCAAAGCAAACTAGGTCCCATTCTTGATATTGATATTGATACAGTAAACTACAGCCGTCAGATAAACGCAGCGCACCATGCTTTCCTCTGAAATGTAGAAATATAACGTCTGATTGCTGTTTGTGTGAAGCTGATTATGTAATTAATCATTTAAAACAAGCTGGTTTAACCACATGAGAAGGTCCATGGAAACGGAATAGAGTCTTTATTCCACAAACACCATCAGTGTGCAGCCAGTCAGACTGGAAGAACTGCTTCCAGTAACTGAAGAGCCTGACGCAGACCTCCAATTAAATAACTGTTTGTCATTTATTAACACAAGCACAAACAGGTTTGAGAGACTGCAGAGGCCTTAAAGAAGAGACGGTAACAAAGAGAGACATGATCTGAGCTCCGTGCTTCATTCTGACTCATGTTCAGTTCAGCATCTTTTTATATTGACTGTAAATTCAGAAATACATCAAATGATTTTTCATCCTGAAGAACAAGGCGGAGTTTGTTGTTTCATCCCTGAGTAGCGTCTGCAGGTGTTCCTGTCAGGCTCCACACTGCCCTGACAACCTTCATCAGTAATTTAGCCCGAGCGGCGAAACTCGCTGCCGCTCGTTAAGATCGTTAACTTTGAGCCGACAGTGTAACCTGAAGGAGACTCGCAGAGTGAATAACCTTTTCTATCGACTCGGACCGTCCCTCGTCTGCACTGCGGTGTTTGGTGTGTGCGCATGTGTGTCGTCATGGCAACAGAAACAGTAAACATGCTGATGGGTAGGTGGGCAGCGGCTGACTCACTGTGATGTCATCATGGCCCTGGAGGGAGTCACATGATGTTTGTGGTTCATGTGGAGGCAGTGTCAGTGGTAACGAACACCTGGGCGAGTCCAGCCAATTGGAGCGCAGAGCAGCAGCGTGCAGGCAGGTCTGTGATCAGGTCATTATTAAAGCACCATGCTGCTGTTTATCGCCGCTCGTTGTTATCACATCATCGGTTTCCAGGTAGGTTTCCTTCCTTCAGGTAATCTAGAAACTGATGGTGTGTTTAAGGACACTCCGACTTCTGACGGTCAAATTCACTTATCCATGTTCTGATTATTGTTGATCTTCTGGGTTTGACTTTTCCAGTTCAGCGCCTTCAGGTAGCTGATCTTAAGTCCCGCCCTCTTCATGTCTGTCATCCAGGTGACTGCTGGCTGCTCGCCGCCATCGCCTCGCTGACGCTGAACGAGGACGTTCTGGCTCGAGTCGTTCCACACGGACAGAGCTTCAGGGAAGGAGAGTACGCCGGCATCTTCCACTTCCAGGTACACAGATACACAGTAACAGTACTTGTTAGGCAAATACCCGTGTACTAACCAGGTACTGAGTGACAGGTGTGCTTCATCTGCAGCTGCCAGTGCTCCACATGTACTTCTACTACTACAAATAGTACTTGTGTTGTTTCAGACACTGATATTTAACTCTGACTCTGTACTAAACTGCGATTTCCCAGCTTGGGATAAATAAAGTATATCTATCTATCGAAATCTTCATCATCAGATTCATTGATTAAAGAAATCAGGACAAAATATTTCAGATATTTGAGGCTCAACTGGATCCAATGTTAGTTTGACTGTTTATTATCTGTCCGTCCATCTGTCTGTCTGTGTCTCCATCTGTCTGTCCGTCTGTCTGACTGTGTCTCCATCTGTCTGTCCGTCTGTCTGACTGTGTCTCCGTCTGTCTGTGTCTCCGTCTGTCTGTCTGTAGTTCTGGCAGTTTGGCGAGTGGGTGGACGTGGTGATTGACGACCGTCTGCCGGCCAGAGATGGCGAGCTGCTGTTTGTCCACTCGGCGGAGGGGAGGGAGTTCTGGAGCGCCCTCCTGGAGAAGGCCTACGCCAAGTAAGACCAGACTGAGTCTGAAACTGAGCCTGTTAAACCCCGATGAG
>NC_055660.1:285000-337500 GCF_017976325.1 Chelmon rostratus | reverse complement strand
ACCTTAGTACAATGTGACATCACAGGAGGGTGTGGTCACAAGCACATCACCCCGCCCACAGAGGTCACACCATCAGGCTGATTTTGGTGTTGAGCCTCACTGTATTTGCATTTCCATTTGCATCTTGCAAAGCATTATGGGAACTGTAATATCATATCTGTCCTGGTTATAAACGTGTGTGACCTGTTTCCTGCTGTTTCCAGTTCGATGCAGTGGCGTTACATCAGTGATGACGACAGAGAGCGTCTGAGTCATCGTTCAGAGGACGGAGAGTTCTGGTAAAACTTGACCTCTTCTTCTCCAAACTACCTCTTCATCGTCAGGTCCACTGTGTGAAGTGAACTCCTCCACTCTGTCTTCCAGGATGTCTTTCTCTGACTTCCTGCGACATTATTCCCGGCTGGAGATCTGTAACCTGACGCCCGATGCCCTGAGCGACGACTCTGTCTCTAAGTGGGCTCTGTCCAAGTTCGATGGCAGCTGGAGGAGAGGATCCACCGCCGGAGGCTGCAGGAACTATCCCAGTGAGTGATCCGGTCAGATACAGAGCAGGTCCAATGGTTTGTTTCATCCTGCATGACACACCGCATGTACTGTCAGCACAGGTTATTCTCTGCCAATCAGCAGCCGGCTGGCGGCAGGTGGGACGGCCATCACGTCCCCTCCGAGTCTTTCTCAACTGTAAAGGTTCTGGTCTGTTGTTGTCAAACCGCAGACTCGTTTTGGACGAACCCTCAGTTTGTGATCAAGCTGGATGAGGAGGATGATGATCCGGACGATGGAGAGACCGGCTGCAGCCTCGTGGTCGGTCTGATCCAGAAGAACCGCAGACGCATGAGGAAGATGGGAGAGGACATGCACACAGTGGGATTCGCCATATACGAGGTGAGAATGATTCGTTTAGGATCACAGCTTCTGAAGACATCAACAACAGCAGAGACACCAGAGGGAGGCAGCGGGTACAAACCCAACACAGGCTCGGACTCAAAAAGAAGTGACCTTTGTGTCTTCTGGATTTCACACGAGTTAGTCGAACCTCTGAGAGCGTAAAGGTTTGCTCGAGTCTTGTCTGAATCTTCTTTCTTGTGTTTCAGGTTCCTGATGAGGTATGAAGAAGATCCCGTTGACCTGCTCACGTCCTGCTGCTCAGTGTTTATTTTTTTTAGCTGCGACACATTCAGTCTGATTTCACCTCTCGTCTCAGTTCCGCGGTCAAAGGAACGTCCACCTGAACAGGAACTTCTTCCTGCGTCACGCCTCTGCCGCTCGTTCCGAAACCTTTATCAACCTGCGGGAAGTCTGCAGCCGCTTCAGTCTGCCGCCCGGAGAGTATCTGATCGTCCCGTCCACCTTCGAACCGCAGAAGAACGGAGACTTCTGCGTCCGGGTCTTCTCTGAGAAACAGGCCGAGTTTCAGTGAGTTTAGTTCAAAGTTCTCCGGCTGTAGAGTCCAGATCTGCTGTCCTGACCGAGGGGGCTCAGTCAGGACTTTGTATATGTAGAGGGAAGAAGCAGGGTTTCACATTCACTTCAATACAGTACAGGTGTGATCACAGCAGCATCTAGTGTACGTTAGAGGAACTGCAGCTGCTGTAGTTAGAATTAGAACAGCTTTTTAATGGTTCTGATGCTTCAGACCTGGTTCAGTCTCTTCAGAGTCTGATCCCTCACACAGTGTCGATCAGATGTGAGTGACAGTTTTCTGTGATGTGAAAATCTGCATATTTAGATTTAAAATAACTGGACACTGTGTTTTAATAATGAATTTGAATAATTAGCTAATAAATGAGCATCCTGTGAGAGATTTGGCTGATTGTGTTCGTTCCTGCAGAGAACTGGACGACCCCATCGAGTCCAGAGTGGAGCAGGTGAGAGGACCGAGCGACCTGAACAGACGGACGTCTTTGACTTCACCTTCATTTTCTGAATTCACCTTTAGCCTCGTCTGTCATTAATTCATTCATCCTGATCAGGATTCGCTGTGAGGTTCAGCTGTGGTGGTGGACAGGTGGATTCTCTCCGTCGACCAATAACAAACCATCCTGACAGAAGCTGTTGTAGCTTATTAGCGTTCTGCCACCATCCAGTTCAGTATAAACCGCGCCACAACACAAAAGGACATCATGCTAATACAGCATTTAATACACTGTACAGTACATTTAGCCACCGAGCTAACCCGTCTGCTAACTGACAGAGCTTCATTTTCTCTCTTCAGTAACTTCTTAACCACCAAAATGTCAGAACAGAAACAGAAAGAGGCTCAGAGTTAGCATGTACCCATCCAGCTAGCCTGTTAGCTGTCCAGCTAACCCTGTGAGTCATCACAACATCATCGACTGTAGAAACGAATATTTCACTGAGATTACTTCACTGTAACACTTCCTGGTGTGGGCAGGATTTGTTGGACATTAAACTCAGATACGTTTGATAAGTTTTGTGTTCAAAGAAAAAGGATTTCAATCTTTAAAAAGGCATTTTGGACTCAGCGCTGAGTTTCTGGTATCATCAGAAATTATTCTGTTCCCTTGTTTGACTGAAGTTCAGATGAGAAAAATAACTGACTGATAGTCGATAATGACTGACAGCTGCACACATCACATTTGTCCATCAGTAAATTTGTGGAGGGTTGACTTCCTGTTTCAGATCGAGATGGACGAGGACGATGTGGACGATCGGTTCAGAGGTCTGTTCGCTCAGCTGGCGGGAGGGGTGAGCTGCAGCTGCTGATAATGTTAATGACTCGTTACTCACTGTTTATTTTCTTATCATCTGTCTGATGGGAACCTGAATCTGTCTGTGCTGCAGGACTCTGAGATCTCTGCCTTCGAGCTGCAGAGGATCCTCAACAAAGTGGTGACCAAACGTAAGAATCACATGATCTTCAGACGCTAATTGAGTTCAGTTCACCTGTAAGCTCTGTAGTGACCGTTGGTCTCTGACAGGATCCGACATCCAGACCAGCGGCTTCAGCATCACAACATGTCGCAACATGGTCAACCTGCTGGACGTATCCTTCCGCCACAGGAAACAGCTCAGTACACAGAGGTCTCACATCAGAGGGCGAACGAGTCATGTGTGATAAACCGTGTCGATGTGTCAGAGTATGGGACCAGAACAGAGTTTAGAGAAAATGAATCGTGTCACAAGGCTGCTGGGTAAAATACACCACAGGTCCAGTCCATCAGTGAGCAGTTCCTGAACTTCAGCTGCAGAAAGACGGCAGCGGCAAACTGGGTCTGGTGGAGTTCAAGGTGCTGTGGACCAAAATCGAGAACTACCTGGTGAGTCTCAGATCCAGAACATCATCATCAACAGCTCCAGGACGCCGAGGACCAGATCTGCACACTGGACATCCTGCAGATCTCATTTGAAATAAAATCTGCTTATGTTTGAGGTTGACATGTGACCTGTCGTTACGTGTCCTGTTGTCATGGACCTGTCGTTACGTGTCCTGTTGTCATGTGACCTGTCGTTACGTGTCCTGTTGTCATGTGACCTGTCGTTACGTGTCCTGTTGTCATGGACCTGTCGTTACGTGTCCTGTTGTCATGTGGCCTGTCGTTACGTGTCCTCCTGTCATGGACCTGTCGTTACGTGTCCTGTTGTCATGGACCTGTCGTTGTGTGTCCTCCTGTCATGTGACCTGTCGTTATGTGTCCTGTTGTCACGTGACCTGCCGTTATGTGTCCTGTTGTCATGGACCTGTCGTTATGTGTCCTGTTGTCATGGACCTGTCGATACGTGTCCTGTTGTCATGTGGCCTGTCGTTACGTGTCCTGTTGTCATGGACCTGTCGTTGTGTGTCCTCCTGTCATGTGACCTGTCGTTACGTGTCCTGTTGTCATGTGGCCTGTCGTTACGTGTCCTGTTGTCATGTGGCCTGTCGTTACGTGTCCTGTTGTCATGTGACCTGTCGTTACGTGTCCTGTTGTCATGTGGCCTGTCGTTACGTGTCCTGTTGTCATGTGACCTGTCGTTACGTGTCCTCCTGTTATGTGACCTGTCGTTACGTGTCCTGTTGTCACGTGACCTGTCGTTACGTGTCCTCCTGTCATGTGACCTGTCGTTACGTGTCCTCCTGTCATGTGACCTGTCTCTGCTGTGTGACAGAATATTTACCGTGAGAAGGACGTGGATAATTCAGGGACGATGAGCTCCACAGAGATGAGGACGGCTGTGGAGGAAGCTGGTAACACACACAGACAGACAGACAGACTGACAGACACACACACACACACACACACACACACACGTCTCGGATGATTAATTGTTTTAACTTCATGCTGTTTGTAATATCAGCGTCTCTTTTTGTATTTTATGTTTTTGACTGTAGCTTTTGGCTCAGATGTTTGAATGAAATAAAAAAATAAAGAAGTATTTTTCTTTTTATCATTCCAGCTTTTCATCCATGTGCTTTTGTTTTTTAGCTTCTGTTGTTTTAAGTGTTTAATGTTCAACGAAAATATTACAATCATTTAAATTTCACTGAATCTTATAAAACCAGTTATATTTTCATAGTTTATGTACTTCAGATTTGTTTTATATACTGATTATGTTTTTAATACATCATTAGTACAACTTTAACCTGACAAATACATATTTTTATGTTTGTTTTAATTATATTACCAAAGAAGTTTTGGACAAACATTAATAAATATTTCAAATGCTGCAAATGTTTCAGACACTTTTCATATGTTTATTATTGGTAGAAGTAGTTGAAGTGTACTCAAATACCACTGTAGTACTGTGTTGAAAAGATGTTTTTTAAATGTGTAACAAACATTCATGATATAATTCATCATTAATTGTTTCCTTCAGTCATGTACTTACAGTTTAAATCTGAATTCTAGTATAATTACTGTTCTTATTTTAGGTACGCTGAAGTACTACTAGATGGATACATGGATACAGTTTAAATACGTTTCAGCTCAGTACCTAAATAAGCACTTTGCTTCAAATAGTCTCACTGATCTTCAGGTAGATTTGACTCAGGTAACATCAGGTGACCTCTGACCTCTGCTGTGTTTCAGGTTTCAGTCTGAACAGCCCACTCCATCAGGTCCTGGTGGCACGTTACAGCGAATCAGATCTCACCGTCGACTTTGACAACTTTGTGGGCTGCCTGGTTCGCCTGGAGACCATGTTCAGTGAGTCCTCACAAAGCTCACATTCCTGGAAACCACAGTCCTTTATACACCTCACACTTTAGTTATATGAAGTATATATATCACATTATATACATCTGTATAACCCTAACCCTCTCCCCCCAGTCCTCTCTAACCCCGCAGTCCTCTCTAACCTCACAGTCCTCTCTGACCCCCCAGTCCTTTCTAACCCCCCAGTCCTCTCTAACCTCACAGTCCTCTCTAACCCCCCAGTCCTCTCTAACCTCACAGTCCTCTCTAACCCCGCAGTCCTCTCTAACCTCACAGTCCTCTCTAACCCCGCAGTCCTCTCTAACCTCACAGTCCTCAGAGTCAGATTCAGTGTCAGACTTTGGCTTCATTGGTCCAGTATGTGTGTTTGATGATGGTGGTGATGACATGATGAAGATACGATGATGATGATGATGATGGTGATGACTGTGTCCTCTCCACAGACACATTCAACACGCTGGACAAAGACAACTCAGGGGACATTGAGCTCAGTTTTCTGGAGGTATGAAGCTTCGCCGTCACAGACAGACAAACATGGAGAAGAAGGCGTTCAGCTGCTCCGTCGTCATGTTGAATTCAACTTGAGTTAATCAGGAGAAAAGAAACATGAACAACAGCAGAACAGCTGGTTTTCAGCCATCTTTAAAAAGAATAAACTGTCTGCTGTGTCTCTGATCAGCAGCAGCAGCCCAACACTGAGACAGTCAGTTATTCTCTCTGTGTCCGTGGCAACGGGAGTATTTAATGAATTAAAACTGAGAGCGATACTCCTGAATCTCTCCTGATCAATAGAAGAAAAATCAAACGTTCAGTCGTTCCTCGTTTGCAGTCACCTGCTCTACAAGTCCGACACGTGGAGTGAAGGCAGCAGGTGGATTCTTGGGGTCCAGTATGACTGTGGGACACGATTTGACAGCTCATTAACGAGCCACTACCAACACAGCCACAACACTAACCAGTTTTCTGATCGGTGCTCTATTAGCTGCAGCACCAGCGTTATAAAACAGACCAAACATAAACCAGGATCCAAAGCGGTCTCTAGTTTCTGTGCCTTCATCTTTTAGTGTGCTGAAGATCAGCTGAGTCAGATTTAAAGTGTTAATATCAAACAGGAAAATGATTTTCTGCATCAACGACTGAACGATGAAGGTTCCTGTGACTAAAAACCACAACATGAAGCTTCAGTTTGTTCTGCTGTGATCACACGGCTTCGCTCGCTGACATCACTGCTCGGTGACATCACTACTCTGTGACATCACTAACGTACCACTCGGCAGGTCCGCAGGTAGAACGGATCCCTGGTTAGCTGGTTAGCTGTGCAGCATCGGTTACCATGGAGATGTAGCCACTCACTCACTAACCCGTTAATCTGACTTTGTGGACTGCACCTCGTCGTGATTTAACGTGGATCTGTTGTGATTTTCCTGCAGTGGCTGAACGTGTCTCTGCTCTGAAGAACCAGGATGATCCAGATCCAGATCCAGATCTGGATCCTGACAACAGCAGAACTGCTGCTGGACAGACTGTAACAACTGGAGCTGAAATATTCTATATGTGGTGGATGGAGTTGGGTTTTTATGTTATCAGTCAGTTTGTGTGACACAAACCTGAACGATTCCGATGATTTGATTGACGCCGTTCATTGATCAGCTGACACTTAATGATGTATAATCAGTTTATGAACAAGTCAGAACTGGTTTAGAACAATAACGGAGCTGTGAACATGTACGAGAACATGTTAGAGTGTTTGTTGTATCACCTGTGAAGCCTTCAGCTGTCTGTCACAGCAGCTCCTCTTCTTCACAAACCTTCAGAAACTCTCAGCCTGTTAGTAACCATGTTTCTACATCATCATCACGTGTTCTGGAGGGGGGGGGGTTAAAACAAACACCTCATCACACCTGACGCCTTAATGAGAAACGTTATTATAAAACTGCTAATTAATGACTTAATAATAAAGAGAATAACTCAGGGACTGAGCTGTGATGTTTTTATTTATTTTAAAACAAATACGCTATCATCGTCCAATGAAAAGAGCTGGAGTGCATCTGTGGGCGGGGTTTACATTACCTGTACCTGTAGCATGGTCCTCTCTGCTATCATGTTCCAGGATGCAGCATCATTTGAGAATTTCAAATGTTTAAATAATAAAAATCTTCCCTTCGTGATCTAATGTTCTGTTTTTAACAGGGTTTCTAATATTTTCATATAAATAGGGTGGACAAAATATTAGAAACACCTCAGTTCAGCTGCAGCCTTTTCAGACCAACAGAGAGAGCGAGTGACAGTAAGGAAGCCCTGCCCACCAGTCTGGCCACACCCCTCTCTCCTCAAAAGGACATCTCATTGGTTCACTCTCTCATGTGGTCTCATATGTCCCACACTTCCTGTTCAAACAGGAAACAGTTCCTCAGGGGCGCAGGTACCTGACCCCTTCAGCTCCCAAAAGCCACCAGAAAAAGACGCTGTGATGTCAGAGTGATGATGACATCATCGCTGTATTTTCAGGTGAGCAAATTCCTCCGCCCACCTCAGAGCCTCAGTGATGTCACTGCTGCTTCCTGTTCCCATGGCAACCAGCGCGGAGCCCCCAGCGCTCCCCCCGAGATGATGACACACTGCCACTGCCCAATCAGAGGCCAGTAGGGGTGGTGAGTCCTGAGGAGGGAGAGGACAGCTAATCAGATGCTTCAGTCAAGGCCCCGCCCATCCATGATGTCACTGACAGTTGACAATGTCATTGTTACCTTGGGAACCTGACAGGCACACAGAACCTTCCCAGAATGCCTCTGGTGAGCGAGCAGCATCACATGACTCTGAGGAGCTGCAGCACTCAGCTGATTCACGGTCTTCATCAAAATCTGACAGGAAACAGCAGGAAAGGTGTGAACACAGGTGTGCTCGTCTGATGATGTCATAGTGATGTCATCAGACCACACGTTTGTCATAGAGTCCGTGTTGGACATGTGGAGTTAGAAAGATGTGGCTCTAATGAAGTGCATCATGGGAAATGTAGTCACTCTGTTTTGACCTGTCTGAGGGAGGTGCCGGTCTTACCGACAGAGAGTCCGTCTCCACCGAGTCCACCAGCAGATCCTTCGTGCCGTTCCTCTCCTGCAGAGTCTGAGCTCTCACTGCAGCCTGTGCAAAGCATGATGGGAAAACGCAGTCAAAGCAGCAACACAGAAAACATGGCGGACGAACCAGGACTACAGCCCGTGGGTCTGTCTGCCTGCTTTTATATCCGACATGAGGATTTTATACATTTAACATTTAAAAAGAAGTCATCAGTTTCAGGTCTGTATCAGGAGGTCAGAGCTGGTTCGAGGCTGAAGTGAAGAGAAACAAACAGTCAGTGAGCTGCTTCCTGAGTTCCAGAGCTTTCTCCTGCTGATGTGTGTTTGAAACAGTCAGAAAGACCGACCAACTGTTCAAGACCATTGATTAAGATATCATGATCGATCACATCAAACACTGAACTGAGGTCTAACAGGAACTGAGTTTATTTCCATCAGAGTTTAGTCTGAGTCGCTAGTGCCTCAGGTGTGCCTCAGGTGTGCCTCAGGTGTGCCTCAGGTGTGCCTCAGGTGTGCCTCAGGTGTGCCTCAGGTGTGCCTCAGGTGTGTGTGTTCACCTCTCTGGTCTCCAGTTTCCTGACGGCGGTGTTGCTGCTCCTCTGCAGAGCTCTGAGTCGACTCTGCAGCTCTCTGCGCTGCCACTGAGGGATGGGGGTGTTATCCACAGCCTGACAGACACAGCAGAGGGTCAAACAGCAGCCGCACAGGACCCGTTTTATATCTCAGGGGCTGCAGTGCATCGTGGGTAGTGTACGTACATCAGAGAGGACTCCGACCTCCTTGGCAAGACGCTGGGCGGAGTCAATGCTGAGGGGGGCGGAGCCTGTGAGTCTAGCTGACAAAGAGTCCACATCCTGAGACAACACCTGACCCGCCTCCAGAGCCTGAAGGCACCACAACAAGAACGTCAGAGGTAACAAGAGTCACACTTCATGAAACGATGATGAAGAACAGCTCAGAACTACATGTTAAGGATGAAGATGTGTGCAGTGACGCTACTGGCTGAATGATCTGCAGAGTTCATTGAATGAGTGAGATCAGTGAATCGATGAGTGTCAGGGGCGAGCGAGGACATGGTTCAGTGAAGCTCAGAGGATGGGCCAGGCTAACATTTCCCCCTGCTTCCAGTCTTTGTGCTAAGCTAGACCAACCATGCTACTGCACACACAGAGGTGAAACTGGTATCAATGTGACACGTGTGACTGAAGTTGTCGTGTTTGGAACTGACCCGTATCGCTTCCTGTCCCGTCACCGCGACGATGCGACTGATTCCTTTCACCATCTGTCTCTCGGAAACAATCACCAGGTGTTTGATGGTTCCCGTCTGCAGAAGGTGTCTGAACACAGAAAGTCAGCGTTCAGACACGTTTAAACACACGGCCGTCATCATCATGCTGCTCAGGGAACAGTCCAAAACCACAACAGTACGCCACTCATATGTGCAGATTCAACAGTGTTGCCTGTTAAAGGAACAGTTCAGATTGATACCACACATCTGCACACTACATATAAAGCTACAGCCAGCAGCCGGTTAGCTTAGTTTAGCTTAGCATCAATCAGAGCATATGACTCTCAGTAAGAGAAGCCCGTAACAAACACTGAACTGTTCCTTTAAGGACATGTGAGGTTCTTGTACTTTAATCATTTCCATTTCAGATATGTGTGTGTGTGTGTGTGTGTGAGAGAGAACACTTATGAAGACCTGCTTCTTTCTGCAGGTGAGTACAGGTGAATGAAAGCCCTGCACACTGTACAGCAGCACTGACAGACAAACTGTATCTCAGTTAGTCAGGAACTCTCACTGAGATAAGCTGCCCCCTGCTGGTCAACACTGTCCTTCAGCTGAAACATGGTCTCAACCTTTACTGGTGGACGTCTTTGTGTTAAATGTGTTGCTAAGCGACAGTCACCACACAGGTGAACAGGTGTGTTTCAGTCTCACGTTCCGCAGCAGAGCTCCACAGATGTCTGTCTGCCTGTCCGATCCTCCAACAGGTCAGAAACCGCCACTGCAACCGCCACCACTCGAACGGGGTCTGGATACACCTGCAGACAGACAGGGAGACAGACAGTTAGGACACCTGTAGACAAACAGTCAGTACACCTGCAGACAGACAGTAGACCTGAAGACAGGCAGGAGGACAGACAGACAGACAATGAGACAGACGTGTTTGATTTCACCTCGTCCACCGTCCTCAGTCCGTTGATGCGCCTGGCTGTCTCTAGAGGGAGCGCCTGGCTGTGGACGATCTGATTGGCTGAGATGATGTCATTGACACACCTCTCTACCTGCTGCAGCTGAGAGACGCTGAGTGAACCCTGACCAGGACGAATCAAACAGTGTCAGACATCAGTATGAGTGTTCTGCTGATCATGTGACCGAGAGGAACAGGTGTCACAACATCCTCAGAGCATCACTTCCTGTCTACATCTTCAGGTTGATTAACAGCCATTAAAACAACAGGTGAGTAGATACTGAGTGATGATAGAGTCCGGACTCGATGTCTCGCCATTCTCTGTTTGGTCCCTGTTACGTCATGACAGGAGAGATTTCAGTTTGTTGCTGCTTTTTTCCATCTAACAACTCGATTATATGTCAGAATTTAGAATATCTGTTGACAGCCCTTGTGATGACTCGGTGGTTAGCGAGTTTTGTGACTGTTTGGTTACTGAGTCAGTGATTAGTTGTTTGACCTTGACACTGAAGTCGAAGCGGAGGCGATCAGCTGACACGTGAGATCCTCTCTGCTGAACTGAAGGACCTAAAACCTCCCTCAGCGCAAAGTTCAGGATGTGAGTCGCCGTGTGATTCATCATGCAGGACAACCTGTGGACCTGAGAGACGACAGGAGAAACATCAAGACACATTAAAACACAGTTGAGTTCATGCTGATCTGATCCGAACAAACAGTACATGTGTAGTTCCACTGCTGGTCAAATCTGCTCCAAACAAAGAGGTCCAGGCTGGAACTGTCCCCGGACCATCGGACAGAGCCAACAGTCACGGCATCATTACAAAACCACCTTTTACTCATTTTTTTTATTCTCAAAGATCCAAAATCTGGGCAAGAAAATGTTTGAGACATGAAGAATCTGTCTGAAAAGATAAAAAACATGGCGTCTGTTTGAATCTCACTCACAGAGCTGCAATGAGGACATGATACACTTTATGCAGTACATGTGTGTATATTTACTGTAATATATGTATATGTACTGCTCAGCACTTTTTACTGACTCATCAAACATTTGACCTGTAACGAAAGGTGTCCCACAAGTCTCCATACTTGGACCAATTCTGTTTGTATGAATGATATTTCTTCACCTGCAGGGGCTTGTAAGGTCCACCGTTTTGCAGATGACACTGGTTTATATCGCTGTGCTGATTCTATACATCCAGCTTCAGAACACCTGCTGATGAAACCACAAATGTTTCAGTGTTTGGTGTTTACCTGGTCTAGGTGTAGCTGGACCTTGTCTCCAGTCTTGAGGCTGCCGGCTGCAGTCACCTGATGGACTGTGTATCCTCCCGCCAGTATCACTGCCTCCACAGGGTACAGGACATCCTGAGAGACAGAAACACACCTGGACTCAGACCTCACCTGGACACACAAAAGGGAATCTCCCCATGCTGCATATCTCCTCTGGGCGGGCAGCTCACCTGCAGTCCGCCTCGGGCAAAGTAGCCCAGGTCATGTGACTGCCCCCCCTGCTCAGAGTAGAAGGAGGTTCGATCCAGGATGACACCACAGCGGTGACCCTCAGTGACCTCTGACACCAGTGTCTGCCCATCATACAGAGCCAGGACTGTCGCACAGCATGCTGGGAACACTTTGAGGAAAACCACAAAGATTACCTGTCTGAACTGGACAGGTGAGACATATTTCTATTGATAGAGTCAGATATGAGGTGAATTCAGCTGTAGTTCCTCAAACATCCACCAGATGCTGCTGTGACCAAACTCTGACTGAAGTGAATAAGACCAGTGGCAGTGAACACACCAGTGAACACACCAGTAAATACACCAGTGAATACACCAGTGAATAGACTGGTGAATGAAGACCAGTAAACACACCAGTGCGCTTCATGTTTCAGTCAGACGTGTTGCTGTGTCTGCCCTTAGCTTGGAAATGGTAAATATCTCCCGTGCATGGCCATGTTACTATGAAGGACGTGACTGTTGTTCTGTCTTGAGTGTGTGACTGAGACAGGTGTGTTACCTGTCCAGGTAGGAATCAGGTTGTACCGTATCTGTCCTGATCCAATCTGTACTGGTACTTGAGGCTGTCGTCGGTGTGAGGAACACCGAGACGCTCCAGCTCTGCCAGGCTGAGGACGTCCAGCATCATCTGAGACTTAACACCTGACTGCAGATCAGACATCACCTGAGAGAGAGACAGAGATACAGGTGTGACATCACCAGTGCACAGCCTTTTACAAAGTAAAAGCCCTCTGTCGGCACTTGACCTGCTTCACAGAACCTTCACAATAAAAGCCCTTACAGTAAAAACCCTGAGTGTATGTATCATCATCAGTTAGACATTTGAAGACACAGCAAATAAATCTTTACATCTTTAACTGACATCACAAATCCAACCAATGGTCAGTAGAAACCAGGAGCATTGTGGGATTTAACGTCTCTACATGGAGACATCAGCGTGAAGCTTCACCTTGTGGTTCTCTGCGATCAGTCGGTCAAGCTCCTGTCGGTCCACCTGGACTCCTCTCTCCTCCAGCATCAGGTCTACCAGGTCCAGAGGGAAGCCCAGGTCCCTGTGCAGAGACCAGGCCACTGAGGCTGATACGTGCACACACATGGAGGTCACATTTAAAGAGAACGTCTAAACAGGCTGCAAAGCATCAACGTTCAGCTCTGATGACTCTTTTTATTACAATCTATAATATTATAATACTATAGTATTCTTATAGTTATACTACTATAAGAATACTTGCATAACTAGCTCAGAGATACGACCAAAAACAGTCTAATTCAACTGTTTTGAAGCCGATGGGTGACTGTACTCAAACAGCATTCATATGAACACTGATCAGAAAGCAGAAATCCCTCTTAAAGCTCTTTTAATGAACGAAGATGATGATGATGATGAGGAAGATGATGATGATGGTTGAAACAGCCTGAATAGTGCTGAGCATGAAACGTGTTGGTGTGGCAGGAACAGCTGACAGCGAAGATGTTACTACACTTAAATTAAAAAACTGAAAGCAGTTAAAGTTTCTCTTTCAGATTGAAATCTTGTTTCTTAAAGTCAGTTATCGTTAAACTAAAACTCATTAATTCAAGAACTAACTAATTTCACCTTATCAAACTAAACCGACTCTACGGCTGAGGAAGATCGTGAGAAGTGGCTGAAAGCTTCAGACATGCTCAGTAAAGTGGCGAGCTGGCTCCGCCTGCAGCCCGGCCAGGGGGATGCTGGGAGCTGCTGTAGCTCGGGGAGGAACTGACCGGGGAAGACTCCATGTTTGTAGTCCTTTCTGTCGAGGTTCCGGCGGATCAGCCTGCTGCCCTGCTGCAGAGACGACAGGAAGTGGGCCTCGTTCTCGTTGATGACGTCCATGATCTGAAAGAACGCCCGCTGTCAATCAACACCTGCCGATGACACCTTCTTGTTATCTGAATCTATCCCGAAGACGTTAATCAAAGGCAGCGGGACTTTGCTTCTGAATTTCAAGAACCGAGCGTATTTAAGAGTCCTTTCAAAATGTGATTTAAGACCAGCATTTATTTATGTCCAAGACTTGAATCAGCTGATGAATGAGTCCAGTTTTGTCTCTCTTTTAGCTCCGTGTTTGGTCTCCTCCAGCTCTTTAGCTGCTAAATGCTAAATGTTCAGCAGCTGGTCTCTGACACACCAGCTGAAGCTGAGGAGACTGAAGCAAAGCTGCACCTGAAGCTCAAACACTGACAGAAGTTAAAGTGGCATTTCAAATAAAAATGCACACAGAGATGGGACATTCTTCTATTATGGTCTGGATAGGAGACAACTTCAGCAGTTCCATCAGATTTAAACAGCACTAACAGTAGTTTGAGGCTCAGCCTGGAGTTCTCCTTCACTTCACAGACCATAATGGAGATTACATACGTCCATATTGTATTGTACGTCAGATGTCTATCTAATCTCCTGCACTGCTGAAACATCAGGGGGTTTGAAGTAATTCATCAGTTGGTATAACTGGTATGATGTTTTTGTACTGGGAGAAAGTGCCAGCAGGACTGGGCGAACATAGTGATGCTGTAAGAACCGGTGACCCCCGACACCCCACGGCCCCACACACCAACTATGGCAGTACACACAGAGCGTACAGACGACTCAAAGAGGGGAGGAGATAGATAGAAAGGCTCAGGTCTGAACGGGGACTCTGGTTTCTCTCCCTTTATTCAGAACTGGTTACTGAATATTAACATGCTGTGTATATTTATTGCTTCTGTTAATGTGTTTGTAGCTTTTATTAACGACTTGTGATTTCCTGCTGAATACTGCCGTCATGTGACTTTATCTGCTTATAGTAGTCATGTGACTTCTTTCAGAGTGATCATGTGACTGCCAAAAGAGCCCAGCGGCGACCATCAGGCCTTACTGGCTGAACTGCGTAGGCGTGTGTTTACCCGTATTTTAAATGAACAGCCATGAGTTATTGATTATCCGATTATCTTTTTACTTCACAACTTTCCTGTCTCACACTTCTTCATCAGTTCTAAAAGCTGAGCGTAAGAAAACTGTACAGACTCACCCGGTCTGCCTCCCTGTGGAGCTCCGGATAGGCGTCGCCCTGCCAACACAGGCCACCAATCAATCAATCAATCAATCAATCAATCAATCAGTGTCTAATATCCAGGTCACTTACTGGTTACAGCAGCAAAGCAAAACCTCAAACACAGAAACATGTTTTCTGTTTTCCAGAGTTTAGTTATTCTGGTCCCTTTGTGATTGGGAGCTGCTCAGGAGGATTAGGGGAAAATGTCTGTTACCAGTATGTGGGCGACAGTAGGAACCAGGCTGGCCAGCGCCCCCTGAGGAGCCTGAAGGACCTCGACACAGAACCGAACGGCCCGCCGCAAAATCCTCCTCAACACCAGCCTGATACGAAACAAAAAAACAACAACATGAACTTCTTCATACGCTCACCAACTGAGCATCAGCCGTTTACCTGGACCTGCGACAGCTGACTGACTATCCTGTGTGTTCTGACAGCCGATTGGTTGATGACTCACTCTGCTCCTGACATGCCCGGATGAACTCCGTCGGTGATGCAGACCGATAAAGTGCGGATGTGGTCCACCACCACCCGGTACGCCATATCCACCTTCCCCTCGTCCGCCGCCCCCGTCCTGCCGCTGTAAGACCTCGCCCTCGACCTCTGAGGGCACACACACCGCCATGGCAACAGGAAGCTGTCAATCAAACCTTACTACACCTGGCAACATAAATAGACAACAACACACTGCTGTCTAATGTGCAGCTGTCACAGTGTACTGGGTGTCATGGTGCTGATGTGTCACTGGAGTCACAGTGCTGAAGTGTCACTGGTGTCATTGGAGTCATTGGAGTCACTGGTGTCACGGTGCTGATGTGTCACTGGTGTCACTGGTGTCACTGGAGTCACTGGAGTCACTGGAGTCACTGGAGTCACGGTGCTGATGTGTCACTGGAGTCACTGGTGTCATGGTGCTGATGTGTCACTGGAGTCACTGGTGTCACTGGAGTCACTGTGCTGATGTGTCACTGGAGTCACTGGTGTCATGGTGCTGATGTGTCACTGGAGTCACTGGTGTCACTGGAGTCACTGTGCTGATGTGTCACTGGAGTCACTGGTGTCATGGTGCTGATGTGTCACTGGAGTCACTGGAGTCACTGGAGTCACTGGAGTCACTGGAGTCACTGGAGTCACCGAAGCTGGTGCTGATGTGTCACTGGAGTCACTGGTGTCACTGGTGTCATTGGAGTCACTGGAGTCATGGTGCTGATGTGTCACTGGTGTCACTGGTGTCACGGTGCTGATGTGTCACTGGAGTCACTGGAGTCACTGGTGTCACTGGAGTCACTGTGCTGATGTGTCACTGGAGTCACTGGTGTCACCGGAGTCACGGTGCTGATGTGTCACTGGAGTCACTGGAGTCACTGGTGTCATTGGAGTCACTGGAGTCATGGTGCTGATGTGTCACTGGTGTCACTGGTGTCACGGTGCTGATGTGTCACTGGAGTCACTGGAGTCACTGGTGTCACTGGAGTCATGGTGCTGATGTGTCACTGGTGTCACTGGAGTCACTGGTGTCACGGTGCTGATGTCACTGGAGTCACTGGTGTCACGGTGCTGATGTGTCACTGCAGTCACTGGAGTCACTGGTGTCATTGGAGTCATGGTGCTGATGTGTCACTGGTGTCACTGGAGTCACTGGAGTCACGGTGCTGATGTGTCACTGGAGTCACTGGAGTCACTGGTGTCATGGTGCTGATGTGTCACTGGAGTCACTGGTGTCACTGGAGTCACTGTGCTGATGTGTCACTGGAGTCACTGGTGTCATGGTGCTGATGTGTCACTGGAGTCACTGGAGTCACTGGAGTCACCGAAGTCACCGAAGTCACCGTGCTGATGTGTCACTGGAGTCACTGGAGTCACTGGCGTCACTGGCGTCACTGGCGTCACTGGCGTCACTGGAGTCACTGGAGTCACTATGCTGATGTGTCACTGGAGTCACTGGTGTCATGGTGCTGATGTGTCACTGGAGTCACTGGTGTCACTGGAGTCACTGTGCTGATGTGTCACTGGAGTCACTGGAGTCACTGGTGTCACCGGAGTCACGGTGCTGATGTGTCACTGGAGTCACTGGAGTCACTGGTGTCATTGGAGTCACTGGAGTCATGGTGCTGATGTGTCACTGGTGTCACTGGTGTCACGGTGCTGATGTGTCACTGGAGTCACTGGAGTCACTGGTGTCACTGGAGTCATGGTGCTGATGTGTCACTGGTGTCACTGGAGTCACTGGTGTCACGGTGCTGATGTCACTGGAGTCACTGGTGTCACGGTGCTGATGTGTCACTGCAGTCACTGGAGTCACTGGTGTCATTGGAGTCATGGTGCTGATGTGTCACTGGTGTCACTGGAGTCACTGGAGTCACGGTGCTGATGTGTCACTGGAGTCACTGGAGTCACTGGTGTCATGGTGCTGATGTGTCACTGGAGTCACTGGTGTCACTGGAGTCACTGTGCTGATGTGTCACTGGAGTCACTGGTGTCATGGTGCTGATGTGTCACTGGAGTCACTGGTGTCACTGGAGTCACTGTGCTGATGTGTCACTGGAGTCACTGGTGTCATGGTGCTGATGTGTCACTGGAGTCACTGGAGTCACTGGTGTCACCGGAGTCACGGTGCTGATGTGTCACTGGAGTCACTGGCGTCACTGGAGTCACTGGAGTCACTGGAGTCACTGTGCTGATGTGTCACTGGAGTCACGGTGCTGATGTGTCACTGGAGTCATGGTGCTGATGTGTCACTGGAGTCACTGGTGTCACTGGAGTCACTGTGCTGATGTGTCACTGGAGTCACTGGAGTCACGGTGCTGATGTGTCACTGGAGTCACTGGTGTCACTGGTGTCACGGTGCTGATGTGTCACTGGAGTCACTGGAGTCACTGGTGTCATTGGAGTCATTGGAGTCACTGGAGTCACTGGAGTCATGGTGCTGATGTGTCACTGGTGTCACTGGAGTCACTGGAGTCACTGGTGTCATTGGTGTCACCGGAGTCACGGTGCTGATGTGTCACTGGTGTCACTGGTGTCACTGGAGTCACTGGAGTCACGGTGCTGATGTGTCACTGGAGTCACTGGAGTCACTGGTGTCATTGGAGTCATTGGAGTCACTGGAGTCACTGGTGTCATTGGAGTCATTGGAGTCACTGGAGTCATGGTGCTGATGTGTCACTGGTGTCACTGGAGTCACTGGTGTCATTGGAGTCACTGGAGTCACGGTGCTGATGTGTCACTGGAGTCACTGGAGTCACTGGTGTCATTGGTGTCATTGGAGTCACTGGAGTCATTGGAGTCACTGGAGTCACTGGTGCTGATGTGTCACTGGTGTCACTGGTGTCATTGGAGTCATTGGAGTCATTGGAGTCACTGGAGTCACTGGAGTCACTGGAGTCACTGGAGTCACTGGAGTCACTGGTGTCATGGTGCTGATGTGTCACTGGTGTCACTGGAGTCACTGGAGTCATGGTGCTGATGTGTCACTGGAGTCACTGGAGTCACTGGAGTCACTGGTGCTGATGTGTCACTGGTGTCGCTGGTGTCACTGGCATTAAGGTGTTGGGGTGTTTTGTGTTGCGTACCTGGTGGATGGCATGGAGCAGTGGGGTGAACAGATCAGTGTCGTAGTTTGATCTTTTACCCTGCAGGACACTGACCAGTCTCTCAAGTCCCATCCCAGTATCCACGCTGAACTGGGGTAGTAGCCGCAGACTATGGTCCATCTCTCTGACAGAACACACACACACAGACCATCATACTGGGGGCTGAGCAGTTAAACGAGCAGACTGGCTCAATGCTAGTAGTTCACTTTGTTCTGAACTGTTTTTCACTGGTCCAGGTGAGTGTATGAACCTGTGGTACTGCATGAAGACCAGGTTCCAGATCTCCACCACGTCAGGACTGTCAGCATTAACAAGTGTTGTGGCATCTCGTCCTCCGACGTGGTCGTAGTGGATCTCAGTACAGGGGCCACAGGGACCCGAGTCTCCCATTTCCCAGAAATTCTCTTTTAGGCCGAATGGAAGGAGGCGACCAGGAGGAACCCTGAGAGGAGACTGACCGTCAGCTACCAAAAGTCACATGAACAACGAAAACTCAAACAGCATGTGATCACCTGCTGATCCTCTCTGACAGAAACTCACCTGAAAACAGCACAAAGTCAATATATTTACTATCTGAGCTCATCAGCTTCAGTGATTTCTGTAAACATCTGCTGATTCTGGATCTGATGCAGCAACTAAAGACTGGGAAAGATGTGGAACGCTCCAAAAACACCTGTTTGGATCATTCCACAGGTAAACAGGCTGATTGGTGACAGGTGAGAGTATCATGATTGACAGGCTCAGTGGTTCACAGCGAGGATGGAGCGACGTGATTGGATAAAGAGATTAATACCTGGACTCAGGAACACTTCAGGATTGACTGACTCTGGTTTGATTGATATTTTACAGAGTCCAGACTTTGTTGGATCAGGGTTGTATGAAACTGGAAGAGGTCTAAATCCAGTCAAGAGATCAGAACTCCAGACCAGCTGAACGGGGACCTACCCAATGTCTAACCAGATCTGCCGAGTCTCTTCATCAGCTGGTAAACCTGAGGCAGCGTCTCCAGCAAAATAAGACACGTACAGTCTGTCTGCAGGTATCCCATAATGCTCCGTGAGGAGGCTCCACGCCATGCAGCACGCCTCCTCCTGCGCAAACAGACAAAAGTCCAGGATTGCGACGTTGAACAGAGTAAACAGGAAGTGGTTTTCTCCCTCCTCCTCACCTTGAAGTAGTCTCCAAACGACCAGCTTCCCAGCATCTCGAAGAAGGTGTGGTGGTACACGTCTCGGCCCACGTCCTCCAGGTCGTTGTGTTTGCCGCCGGCTCGTACGCATTTCTGACTGTTGACCACACGGCGGTACGAAGACATCTCGCTGCGAGGGTCCACGGTCCCCAGAAAGATCGGCTTAAACTGAAACCGGAGTCCAGAGTCCAGTCATTAAACTCTGGAGGCTGACAGGTACAGCTTCCTGGAAACAAACTGTGTCACAGCTCGATTCTCTTTTTAATATTCAGCTGAACAAGAAAACTCAAAGGATCCAGTTCAAACATCATTAAAACAGACCGGCGCCACGCTGCGTTACAGCTATTTTAACACTGACACACACACACAGACATGCACACAGACACACACACTCACACACACACAGAGACACACACACACACACACACACGCACATGCACACACACACACAGAGACACACACACACACACACACACTCTCACATACACACTCACTCACTCACACACACACACTCACGCACGCACGCACATGCACACACACACACAGAGACACACACACGCACACACATACATTCTCACTCACTCTCTCACTCTCTCTCTCTCTCTCTCTCTCTCACACACACACACACACACACACACACACACACACTCACATACACACTCACTCACACACACACACTCACAAACTGTTGTTCTGGACATGAAGAACTAAACCAGACTGACACTGGACCAGCAGAAAGAGACGAAGAAGCTCTGAGCTGCTGATCAATGAGAATATAAGCAACCAAACTGGAGCTCAGATCAATCAGGTGGATCCACATAAGGCGGAGTCTGAACCCGTTCAGTGTGAACACTGAGGAGGCTGCAGAGGCACCGCTGAGGTCCAGTCCACTTCATTCAGACCAGCTGAGTCCAGACTCAAGACCAGCTGAGTCCAGACTCAAGACCAGCTTCACGCTGTGCTCCCATTTTTAAATCGCTAGCTAACAATGCTAATGTCTTTTATATGTGTTGGAGCGGGACAGACCAGACCGGTTTTAACTGACCTGGTTCATGCCGGCGTTGACGAACAGCAGGCTGGGGTCTCCTCTGGGCCGGACCGGAGAGGACGGGACCAGCAGGTGTCCGTGTTTCTGCCGGAAGAAGTCCAGGAAGGTGCTACGGACCCGGTCAGCGGGCATCTCCGGAGGAGAGCTGCTGAGGGAGCGAGCTGAGCGGCCATGGAGGCGGCCCGGCGGCCCGCTGATCGGCCGGAGCCTCCGGAGAAACAGTCTGAACATCTGGATCACAGACTCCGATCAGACTCCCAGAGAAACGGGCTGAACCTGGATCATCGTGACCCTCGCTGGTACCACAAGTTGTTATTTTGCGCATGCGCTCTCTGAGCCTTCTTCTTTGTAGAATGTGACGGTTAGGCAGTGGGATATTTACTGCCACCTACTGGTCAAACTGCGAGTCCTCCTGTCGGGAAGCTCATGTTAAACAATAACATGAGCTTACCGACAGGAGGACTGCCCTAAGGTCTGCCTTGAGCAGTGGACCCTGAGCAGCGGACCCTGAGCCCCGGGCCCTGAGCCCCGGGCCCTGAGCAGCAGACCCTGAGCAGCGGACCCTGAGCCCCGGGCCAGGAGCAGCGGACCCTGAGCAGCGGACCCTGAGCAGCGGACCCTGAGCCCCGGGCCCTGAGCAGTGGACCCTGTACTTTAACACTGAATTTTCTACACAGAGTTACAGTTTGATTTTACAGAAAAAACAAATAATAAACTAATAAATTATGATGATCATATTATTTTACATTAAACTACAAATATTATGTTCAGTACTTCAAACTAGCTCCAGCAGTAAAATGTAGAAGATGTCAACAATAGTGACGTACGGACATTTTCCTTCATATTGAGTACTTTTACTTTGTATCCTTTAAGTACATGTAGCTGATAATAGCTTTGTTTTTTCACTTTGACTGAAGTAAAGAATCTGAGTACTTCTCCACAACTTTTGTGTTAATTTTTTCCATATTGTTGACTCTGTGTCTTCATTTTATCCTTTAAATAACTGGCAGCAACAATTCAAATAAAAGTCGGTTTTGTGAGCAGCAGACGGTTTTAATCCTTTTAGTTTCGACCTGTTCTCTGTTCGCTGTGAAATACTCAAACTTCAGATGAACTATCTGTCGGACCCTCGGTGGGTCCGTGAACGCCTCAGCAGCGGTGAGCGGGCTCGCGCGCTGATCAGCCTCATTAAGCTCAGGTGTCGGCTCGAGCTGTGGCGTCTGAACCGGAGCGTGTTTACCGAGTTTACCGTGAGGGCTGCCGTTAGTTTACCGGCGGCGGGATGCAGAAAGGGATGAAGAAGTACTTCGTCAACATGGACGAGTTCCTGTGCAGTATTGGACTCTACAGGAAGATGGTGGCCCGGGACGCGTCCAGTCTGTTCCGAGCCGTGTCAGAACAGGTGAGTCGGGCTAAAGGTCCCAGCTAACATCGGGAAAAGCTGCAGGTAGAGCCGGGTTACAGAGAGGCCGCCTCTGACCGGGGACCGGAGAGGACAGACAGGTCAGAGGGGTCAGAGGTCAGGCTGTGTGTGTGTGTGTGTGTGTGTGTGTGTGTGTGTGTGTGTGTGTGTGTGTGTGTGGCCTGAGGCCTGTTTTCTAATCACCAGTTAAACTGAAGTCAGTTGTGTCTCATGAAGCAGGTTTGAGTTGACCGCAGTTACCATGGAGACATTAATAAGTTTGAATGAGCAGAAGGTGTGACTTCAGGTACAGCTGACGTCACAGAGTGTAACAGTCACTGTGATATAGGTTGAACAGTCAGAGGTGATGGTGTCAGGACTTTCTTTGTTTCCTTCATCAGCTGGTTCATTATTTGACTCTTCTTCATTGGACCAATCACGCGCCTACTTTACTGTTACACCTGTAGCAGGTTGTTATAATGAAGCGATGAAGAACAGGAACAGTTCAGTTCCTGTAGGTGTGAAAGTTAACAGAGTCTCTCCCAGAGCCCCAAACTTTAAACTGATGCAGCACCAGTGAACCTTAGACTCAGGAACTGGATTCAGGTCTGACACTGTCCTCTGTGTGTGTGTGTGTGTGTGTGTAGTTGTATTACTCTCAGAACTACCACCAGAGGATCCGTCAGGACTGCGCCAACTTCATGAGAGCCAACAGGTGCAACTTTGAGCCGGTGAGTCAGTCAGTCCTGTTTCTGCCTGATCCAAAGACAATCAGACTTTATTAATGTCCTGCCGGGGGGACTCTGGTGTCACAGGCAGCAGCAGGAATAACAGCAGGACAGAAAAATACAATGCAGCGACGCTGCAGGCTGTTCTCAGCTCGTCTCTTTTCTCTTTCAGTTTGTCGAAGGTTCTTTTGAGAAATACCTGGAACGTCTAGAGGACCCGAAGGTGAGCTGCTGTGACCTTTGACCCTTCAGTCCACAGCGGAGCAGTGGAGTAACCGAGTAACTGTGTGTGTGCGCGTGTGTGTGTGTGTGTGCGCGTGTGTGTGTGTGTGCGCGCGTGTGCGCGTGTGTGTGCGCCTGTGTGTGTGTGTGTGCGCGTGTGTGTGTGTGCGCGTGTGTGTGCGCGTGTGTGCGTGTGTGTGTGTTTTCAGGAGACGGTGGGTCAGGTGGAGATCAAGGCTCTGTCTCAGCTCTACAGGTGAGATGTGTGTGTCTGTTTCCACTGGTTGGGATCTGTTTTGTTGTGTCTGGTGAGGTTCTGCAGCTTCAGCCTGAACATGAGCTGAAATGAAAATCTCCAGGTGTGTTTGCACACCTGCACCGGGATTTGTTGGGTGTCTGTAGATGAAGACTTTGGTCTGAAGTGTCCTGAGACAACTTCGGTTGTGATTTGGTGCTATATAAATAAAATTGAATTGAATTGAAAATGTAAATATCAACCTGATAGTTATATAAAATATTTTTATGGAATGAAAGATGAACTGAAATTAGAATATGGCACAAAACCTTTCAAAATAAGATGTTTCGAGTGAACCTGTTCAGACTTTAAATCGTCTCATCCTTCAGTAACGGGATGTGACATGTTAACCAGTGAGCTGTACAGCTGCTGGTAGGTGGATTTTGTTACCTGTGGACACAACCAGGGTAGCTGTTGATTCCCTCTTTCCAGTCTTTACACTAAGCTTTGTTTCTCGTCTTTATGCTAAGCTAACCAGCTGCCGGCTGCAGCTTCATGTTTAGAATCAGTCTAAATATCTGACCTTTACAAAAGTCTATCTGGCTGTCTGTAGGCGCTGTTTCCTGATCTATCGTTACCCTGGGAGACCAGCCACAGTGATCTCAGAGGACGACTTTGTTGACAAGGTGAAGAAGTTTCCTGTCAGTGTTGATGATCAGCTGCTTCTGTCATCATAATGCAATGATCAATAATAGCAAGCGAACACAACTGGTAACTGGTTCCAGAGCGTGAGCTAGTACAGCCACGAAGAGCATGTGGACAGTGTAAGATCAAATATCAGACTGTCAGTAAATATTAAAACAGTTAAAAATTAATAAGACCAACAGTTGACCAATAAAGAATAATAAGCCACATGATTTTAAACCAATGAAAGAAGACCACTGGAAGGCTAAAGCTAAAAGGAATGCTGCTAAAGGCAGTTTGAGCAGTTTTCATGGAGACCTGGGAGTAACCAGATGACCTGAGAGGTCACAAGCATGTCAGGGAGATACTGTGGTGCCAGACCACATCAAGCCTTAAAGCAGCATGTCAGCAGGGTGACAGCAAGGTGACAGCAGCGTGTCAGCGGGGTGACAGCAGGGTGTCAGCAGCATGTCAGCGGGGTGTCAGCAGCGTGACAGCAGGGTGGCAGCAGCGTGACAGGAGGGTGTCAGCTCATTGGGGACAGTAGAACATGTACAGAAACCACATGTCGTCAGCATAATTCTGTTAACACACATTGTGTGTGTGTGGACCCAGAGGCAGCAGGGACAAAGGAAGTGAGGTGATCATTAGTGTCACTTACCTTTATGGAGCTCAGGTGAAGGCGTGAGATAACTGAACTGCTGTCAGCTCGAACAGTCACATGACATTAAACTGCTGTGAATGCTTACCACTGACCGTCAGTCTTCTGTGTTGCCTAGGTGACGCTGTGTTGCTCCATCAACGGTCATTACGACCTTGTTTACCCGAGGAGTTACCCCGCCTCCGCTGCCCGCTGTCAGTGTGAGTACTGATCCCTGATTGGTCGATCAGAGTGATTGACAGCTTTAAAGGTCCAACATTTTACTGTCTGACCCACAGCTTCACCTTTATTAACACTAAACACTGAAAATAACTACAGCCATATTAATGAAGACAGATTTGTAGTGAGGACCTCTGCATTGTGAGGACATTCTGCCCCCCTCGTCAGTACTTCACAGGACTGTCCCAGGTTTAAAGTTCAGCTTAGAATAAGGTTTAGGGTTAGACTTTGGTGTTTAGTTATGATGGTTAGAGTTTGGGGACAGGAACACATGATGCCAGTCAGGGTCCTCACAAGGTCTGTGTGTCTGTGTGTGTCTGTCTCTCTCTCTGTGTCTGTGTGTGTGTGTGTCCGTGTGTGTGTGTGTGTGTGTGTGTGTCCGTGTGTGTGTGTGTGTGTGTGTGTGTCCGTGTGTGTGTGTAGCTCTCCTGTACGAGCTTCTCTACACTCAGGTGTTTGGGTTGGAGGAGGCGGAGCTCTGTCAGGCCATGGAAGCCTTCAGGGTTGGAGGTCGTCGCTATAGAAACAGCCCGTCAATGTGTAGTGACATCGACATCGGCTATGACACACCTGAGGACCGAGGTCACAGGTACACCACACACACACACACTTTGTGCAGGCTGTCCAGCATGCCAGGTGCTTCAGACCTACATGAACACACCATGACGTTACACTACCTGAGCTCGTCTGCTTGTCCCGACTCTACTGAACACCTGTGCCATGGAATCACCACACAGCTCTTCCAGGTAGAAACTGGCCTCACGCAGGTGAGTGTCCAGTAAATACTTGTTGAAACAATGGACTCCCTGCTCGGCACCGTGGACAGGCTGTGACATGTCAGCAGGACAGGGGACAGATTTCAGAGTTTCCTGCTCATGATGCTCCTGTTCTGCGGGGAGGTTCAGTTAATTCAGGACCAGTTAGTCCAGGAGAAGCAGCACAGTCCAGCATCGAGCTCTGAGTCGGTCTCCTGTAGAGGTGAATGACTGAACCCACTGACTGTCTCATGAAATCAGTTGAGAGCGCCTCCATGTGTCCAAAACATTTCAAACCGTCATTCATGTGGAAATTCTATGGGACCCCATGTTGAAACCAGGAGGACTTTCAGGAGGACACTTGCACATCTGAAGTATTGCTTGAGAGTGCAAACAGCTGATTCATCAGTTTGTCAAGTCTGGTCTTCCTCTGTTTGGAGGTCTTGGTTCCAACAGTGAGCTCCTGAACTTGGATTTATGGTGCCCGTCAGTGTTCTAGAAGGGATCGAGCTCGGGGAAGGGGAAGGGGGTCCTGGTCTTTGTGTCCAAAGATATGATGAAAATGATCTCAACACTTCGTATTGATCGTAGGTGAAGGTTTGTGACACGTTTTCTGATCGACTCCCAGATCGTCCAGTCACAGCAGAGAATGAGTTCTTACGAGTGATTTCAGCTCGAACAGGGAGGGCAGACCGCGCAGGAAGCGTCGTGTTTATTTTCTTCCCAACGCTAAAGACAGATTATTTGGATGTAAAGAGTAAATTTGTCTGTGCGGTCGACGTCACCTTGAGCTGAACATCGACACCGTCACTGAGGACAACTACGTCTGTTCAAAGGAAACGTCACGATGTCGAGTCGAATAACGTAGATGTCTCAGCCTTCACGGACGCGTTACGCTGTACACAGTCACATGTTAAGTTAGCTAAAGATAGCAGAATGGTAGCCTGATTAGCTAGCTAACTTATACCTACGTGAAGAGGACTTAGCCTAATGTTTGCTTTCTCCTTCTGTCTGTCTGTCTGTCTGTCTGTCTGTCCGTCAGGATCGGCTGCATGTGATCCTCGTGGTTCAATCATGTTTGTGTTCACACTTTTCATTGTGTCCATATCAGAGATTTTCAGCGTCACAACACCACCGTCCGGTGTCCTGCAGGCAGACTGTCTCCCCCCAGCATAATGACTGACCGGGACTTTCTCACTGAGACAGACGTTGAAGACATTGACCTTCAGTTAAATGTCCCTTGTTTCACGCAGTAGACAGAACGTAAAGTCTTCCTCTCAGGACCAGGGCCTGACTGGACGAGAAATAAGGGATGCAGCTGTTAAAAATAATTTTGTGATAAATGAGAGTTGAAATTCATTTTGTTTGATATTTATCTATTTGGGGGATTTTTTTATAGGGACAAAATCCTTTGTTTTACTTTGCTGAAAGACGTACTCTGTGTCCTGAAGTCTACACTGTCCACGTTATGACTGTAACGGCTAATCCAGATCAAAACCAGAACTGGATTATGTGATCCAGTCCTTTTTTCCTTTGAACAGTCCGATCAGAATACTTCTGTGACAAACTACTTTAACGCTGATGATGTCATGATGATGTAGAAATGATGTCAGGCTGACTTCATGCTTCATGACGGCGTGTGGAGGTTGTTTCTGCCTGAAACCACTTCGAGTCCGTCGTGTCGATGCTGTCAGATGAACTGTACTGAACAGTGGTGGACAAGCAGGCCCACGGACCAAATCTGCCTCTGTGACAGAGACTCTCCTGTTTCTGTTTGTAGTTTTGTTCATAAATCTGCTGTGGAATAGAATATTAATTATAAACCCCAATAATTAGGACCAGATTTGACAATAATCAGGTGTTCTGAGGTTGAGCTCCTGTTCCAGGTTTGGACCTTAAAGAGGCATCACTCTGTCCACTCTTTAAAAACCTGCTGCATGTCAGCCCCACCTTCACGATGTCAGGTGTGTTTGTTTCATCCTGCAGGGAGGAGTTGGAGTCGGGCGGAGCTGCTGAGGACAAAGTGGGAGCTGTGACAGACGACACAAAGGTGGGAGGCTGCTGTGAATATGAGATGAGCTGCTGCACCACAGCGACGTGTTCATTAGTCTGTCTCCATCCTGTTTTTATCCACATTTTCATCTCGAGCATAAAGAAGCTGAGTGGAAACATCAGAATAAAACTGACAATGTTAGGTTTAGGGTCTGGGTCGGGGTGATGGGGTTAGGTTTAGGGTCTGAGTCGAGGTGGCGGGGTTTGGTTTAGGGTCTGGGACGGGGTGGCGGGGTTTGGTTTAGGGTCTGGGTCGAGGTGGCGGGGTTTGGTTTAGGGTCTGGGTCAAGGTGACGGGGTTAGGTTTAGGGTCGGGGAGACGGGGTTAGGTTTAGGGTCTGGGTCGGGGTGACGGGGTTAGGTTTAGGGTCTGAGTCGAGGTGGCGGGGTTTGGTTTAGGGTCTGGGACGGGGTGGCGGGGTTTGGTTTAGGGTCTGGGTCGAGGTGGCGGGGTTTGGTTTAGGGTCTGGGTTGAGGTCGGGGTGGCGCGGTTTGGTTTGGGGTCTGGGACGGGGTGGCGGGGTTTGGTTTAGGGTCTGGGTCGAGGTGGCGGGGTTTGGTTTAGGGTCTGGGTCAAGGTGACGGGGTTAGGTTTAGGGTCGAGGTGACGGGGTTAGGTTTAGGGTCTGGGTCGGGGTGACGGGGTTAGGGTTTGGTTTAGGGTCATTTGCCACAGATGCAACATGAATTTCCAAAAGGAAAAAGGAAACAAAACAAAGTGGTGATGCTGAAGATGAACATTTTATAAATATTTTATCAATCAGCTGTTCATTGATATGCACATGAATGAAACATCAGCAGATTGATTTCAGTATTCTGTGTAACCAAAGAGACAGGAAGTTAAATCTGTCGTGTCAAATAATTCATTTGCTAACGAGTCCAAACAGAAACAACCTGAACTTGCAGAGTCCCAACTGAGATCCTGACTGAGATCCTGTTTCTATTGGTCAGCCTCCTGCAGAAACCCCGCCCCCCTTCAGACTGTCTCTGTCTTATAAAGTGATGAAGTCTCTGGATGGAGAGGTTTACAGAAACCTTGAGTTTGATGTCTGGCAGGACTCCTGCAAAGGTAACACACCTGTCTGAATCACACACGCAGTCCTGATGAATTTACCTTTTAGACCAACGGTTTGCATTTGAAAATCAGATTCACATACTGACGAACTCTGTAATCAGATTACTGGCAGCTGTGTAATGGGGTTACTGTAATGACCGGGTCACAGTGACTGTACTGATTGACATTATTGATCCGTCTGATTCATCTGTTTTCTGATCTGCTCTGTGTGTGACAGAGATGCAGAAGACAGACTACATGGTGTTTGCAGGGAGGCAGTACTTCCTGGGAGACAAGTGTCAGGTAACAAAACACCCCTCAACACTGACTGTGCAGTACTACCAGTGGCATAATACTGCATCAGGGTCAGTACTGCTGGTCGTTCTCATCAGTTGTCATGGAGACACAAAGCAAACGTCTCAACAGACTGCAGTGCAGAGCTGTGACGTTCACCTCACAGCAGAAAACTAAACTGTTGAGTCAGAAACAAGTTTGTCCTGAAGGTGTCTGATAATGTCCTTCACTTCAACCGTCTGCCGAGGTTTAACAACATCACAACAATTACAGAGCAAATGATTCATCACACCGTACTCACTTATCTGCTGCTGTTGGCAACCCGTGTCTGACGTCAGGCGGGATCCTGTCCTCCGTTTAATTTAATTTTTAATTTTATTCACTTTATTGATCCCAAACTGGGAAATTAGTCTCTGCATTTTACCCATCGCTGATTTACTGAAACACACACATGCAACATGCACACAGGAGCAGTGGGCTGCCGCATCAGGCGCCCGGGGAGCATATTGGGGGGTTAAGTGCCTTGCTCAAGGGCACATCAGCCGGCTAATGGAGGGGGGGAGGGGATACTCCACCACACCCAAGTTTCTCTGCCAGTCCGGTGGGGGGAATCGAACTGGCGACCCTCCGGTCACAAGCCGCTTCTCCAACCTCTAGGCCACGGCTGCGGAACTTTCCCTGAGCCTTCCTGAGACTCCCGCCGGCGGTTAACCCTCAGTCTGGACACAGGCGCCGATCAGCAGAACGTCCATCCCATCCTCGTCGCCAAAATGTTGAAGAAATTCTTCTTGTAGATGTGAGAGTGAAGAATTACAGACACGGTGTGATGAATCAGATCTCTGTACTCCATGCAGCGTGGAGAGAAGACGAGTCCACAGCGTTCTCTGCCAGACTTTCAGAGCATTCACCTTAAATAGTGGTAGATCAAAGGATCCTCAATCAACCATTGATCAGTGTTGATCACATGGCCCGATTGTTGTTCTAGGTGTTATCTGTCAGTTGGCCTTTAGTGACCGTCCCCTCACAATTTAAACAACTGTGGTACGAAGGATCATCAAAGAGTCTGCAAAGAGTTCATATCTCACAGGAGCGTCTGGTTGCTACCTGCATCTTTGAAGTGTTTGTCCTCGGTACGGTGGCCTGTTGAGGACGTCTCTGGCTCAGCTTCGTTCATCAGTCTGCAGCTGGAGGAGAACATGTAGGGGTGTGGCTCTGACGCGTTCACTACAGGATGTGGTATAAAGTACATGAATGTCTTTGAGACGTTTCGATGCTGTATTACGACGGAGCATACCTGACATTTCTGGTTTTTGTTGTCTTCTTATTGACAATATGTCAGTGCCTACTGTTAAAGTAGAATTATGGACAATGAGTATATATATATATATATATATATATATATAATATAACCAGTCGTACATACCCTGAAAACCTCCAGAGGAAGGTGCCCAGGAAGGTCCTGATCGGATCAGGTTCTATTCCAAGCTCCCTCTGGATATCTGAGCTGTTCAGCCTTTCTCTAAAGCTTAGACACCCTGAAGAAGGAACTAATTTCAGTCACTTGGATCCACAGTCTCAGTCCTTCAGGCACCGCCAAAAGATCATCACATCACCGTAGCTGAAGGTTGTGACGTAGTTCGACCGGTAAACTGAAAGCTTCGTGCTCCACTCCCTCCTCTCTGGGTCTTGGTCAGGCGACTCAGATGGTTGAGTTTGTTGCGTCAGATGTCTGTGTATTTACTTCTGACTCTGTTTCAGGTGCGTCTGGAGCCAAAGGGGAAGTACTACAACGCCTTCATCCAGGAAGTAGGAACACAGTCATCAGCTGTCACAGTCTTCATCGAGGAGCTGGGAGAGAAGTAAAACACGCAATCTAAACATGATCCTGATTTTAAACTAAAGTCTGAACTTTGACCAAGTGAGGACTGATCTTCAAGTTCAACAGAACCCCACAAAGAAGACTAGCAAGTGTTTTAGCAAGAAGGTTTCACAGTTTTGGTTTCTGATTTTAAATTGTCAGTTTTCCTCTGTGTGTGTCAGACACCTGGTTCCTCTGACTGATCTGAAACCAGTGAATCCAGTTCCTGCCTGGAACGTTGCCGCTCCAAGTAGAAAAGGGGACCTGGGTACGTTTACACTGAGATCCGGTTTCTGTTCTGCTCCTTCATTCTCTTCCTACTCTCTGAACATCATTATATATTCAGAAACAAACTCTCAATACATCCTTTTATTGCCCATATTTTCTGTCCTTGTCTGTCTGAGTGTTAAACAGTTGAAGACCAAATAACTTTCACTGACATCCCATAACCTCTCACCCACCTACCATACCATCCTTCTGACCTACCAGAACATCCCCCTGGTCTACTGTAACATCTCCCTGACCTTCTTTAATGTTCTCCTGACCTTCTGTAATGTTCTCCTGACCTACTGTAATGTTCTCCTGTCCTTCTGTAATGTTCTCCTGACCTACTGTAATGTTCTCCTGACCTACTGTAATGTCCTCCTGACCTTCTGTAATGTTCTCCTGACCGACCATCATGCCCATCTGAAGTGTCTTCCGGACTGTCTCCCTGTCTTCTGTCCTTGTCGCTTTCTGTCTTCGTCAGACTTGGACTCTCGTGGCCAACGTCATCACCGTCATCGGTACTTCAGGAAGTCTCGGGGTAGCAGTGGAGTGAAGGGGGCAGAACTGCTGATGCCGTTGCCTTCCTCCTATGGAGGCCCGGCCCCCTCGGGCCTGCCCCCCCGCTTCCAGCCGGCAGGTCACGCCCGCCCGCCCCCTCCCCCATCTCCAGGAGCCATGACCTATGACCCCTACGCCCCCCCACACCACCACCCGTCCCCTACGGCTAGACCTCCTCGCTACGGAGCGTCCAGGTAGGACACACGTCTGTTACTCACTGGAACTTCTCCAACTTCTCCAAACTGATGTTCGATTTGTCAAACTCAATCACACCCTCCACCTCGATCGACGGCTTCTGTTCACTCAACGACAGGCAGACGGACCAGAGTCTGGTTTCTGCTAATGCCTGAGAGACAACACCGCGGATGGAACAACTGCAGTCGAGTGTCTTGAACTCTGAACTCGTCAGGACTCGGTTGTTTAAAATAACCGGCCTCTGGTGTGTCTGGGTGCGACTGCTTTGAAAGGGACCAATCATAAGAAGGCCAGTGCCTCTTTTGGTGTCCTGCCCTAGATGGTCAAAGTCAGGTCAATTCACATTATCAGAATAAACCTGTGAGAGTGTTCACGCCGTCTGCCGCTGACCAGGCAGAAAAACTCTGCTGTGGGGGTTCTGTGCACTTGCTGCTTAGTTTTATTCAGCAGCTAGAGCAGGGATGTCAACGTCAAAATACACAGAGGGCCAAAGAAACAGATTTGCTACAAGCCGAGGGCCGGACTGGTTCAATGTTTATTAAAACATATTTTAATGATTGCACATAGCCTATTAAACTAAGATCTGACACAATGAATATTATTTAATGATTAATTGACCAATCCAATATTTTCTTATGGCTCTGTCAGTAACTAAGGGAAAACATTTTCAACAGGCAAGTTGAGTTCAACTGAAAAATAAATCTAAATAAATGAAATAAATTAAAATACAAAAATCTATAGGACACAGACAAAACAATACTTTCCTTTTTGGGGAGTGGGTAACTGAAGGTTAACATCTGTTCTGGCTGCTGATCAATAATTAAGCCGAGGCCCGTTTGCCGTGCTGCAGTGAGTTCGCGAGCTACTGTTGCATTGTGGGGAATGTAGTATTGGTGCGTGCAAAACACCAGCGGGCGGCTGCGGCCAGTTCTACTACTAAACAAATATCATCCGGGGGGCTGCATATAAATCATTTGCGGGCCGCATCCGGCCCGCGGACCTTGACTTTGACATATGTGTCCTAGACACATGACAGCGTTATGACCTGGAACTCTGACTGACTTTATCGGGCTCTTTTCATTAACATGCAGAATACTTTTTGTTACGACTCAAACGGTAATAATGATGGAAACGCAGCATCTGTAGGACGCACATGTGTTCCTTCTGTCTTAGAAACAAAAAACAGAGGAGATAAAAGCTGTGACATCGATGCAGCTCGAGGTTCTGCCTGTGTGCTCTCTTAAACCAGACTTCCACTAACAGGAATTAGTTTATGGACAGTTAGATCATCACTGAAAATCTGGAAACGTCTCCAAGAAGTGAATGTAAGTCAATGCAATGTCCCCACACGTGATGGACACATGTCTGTCTGTCTGTCTGTCTGTTTGGTGGATTCTGGTCAGAAGCTCCAACCGTTTCCTGAACCGTCACCTGATTGGTCCACAGTTGACGTATTACCACCCTGGCAGACGTTATTACCATGACTACGAGAACTACGCCTTCAGGTCACGGTAAACACAAACACTCACGGCTGCGTTCTCAGGTTTGATTCATGTCTCTAAAATGATTGATTGAACATTAATATTCACAGTAAAGTAACAGAATCGAAGATAATTCTGTTTATTTGTTTAATAAGATGCAGAATATGAACATGTGAAACAAGCTAACCATAACAATTACAATTATTGGTTGTATTATAAACAGACAGCCAAGCTGACCCGTCATCAGACAGACGTCCAGATGATAGATATATATATAGATATATAGATATAGATTTGATGGGGCTTTGATCAGCTGCAGGAGGTCTGAGCCATCAGTTCATACTGAACCAGGAACGATCGTCACGTCAGTCGGTGGTTTCTGCTTTGTTTGTTGTCGTTCCTTCAGTCGCAGTCGACGTCAGCTGGCGGCTCTGAATAAAGACTGTCAGTTTGGTTTCTCTGCGGAGGCGGTGGAGGAGCCGACTGATCTGGACCCGACCATTGCGTATTACCAGCTGGATGACGGCAGCGACGCCGTCTTCCCTCCACTGCCGGTGAGAAAGCCCACACACACCTCACAGGAACTGGACTTGGACTCGACCGATGAGGTCCTGGTAACTCTGGCTAACAGCATGCTGGACTATGATACAGAAGCAGATTTATGTTACTATACAAACATTCACCATGTGTGTAATATGATCTGGCTCCTCCCTCAGGGTCAGACTGTGGCACCACCCCCCACCATGGGAGCCCCCCCCCCCCCCACCTGGCTCCTCCTACAGGGTTCAGAGAGGCTCTGGGCCCCTTCCCCCCGCACCTCCACCTGGAAACACGCCTGTGTGTTCATCAGAGGAGGATCAGGAGGACACGAGCACTGTGGAGGACCAGGGTGAGGACTCCGTCTGAACATTTAGCACACTTTGAGTACCGGGAACTCTCAGGTGGTCCGGGACGGGGTTCACCTGACTGGTGTGGTTTCTCCTGTGTCATTTGCATATTGTGACAGCCCTCCACTCCTCTTCTTGTAGAAAACTGCAGTTTTTCTCGTTGTTCTGTAAACCTCTGATATGATTCATGTGTTTCTGTCAGCTGAGTACACAGAGGAGTACATCTACATCACTCAAGGTCAGTAACCCGATCTGACCGTAGAGTCCAGAGTTCAGCATGAGGCTGAAGACACGAAGTGACTGAAGTCTGAGTGTGAACTGTTTCAGATCAGAGCTACCAGACGTCAGGTGTTTACACTGCTGCTGAGCCCTCCACCAACCAGGTAACGCAGCTGACCCCCGGCCTGCCGCATGTTAAAGAAGAACTGTTTCTTTTATAATGATTTAACCAAAAACACAGTTCTTCACACTGAAGGTCCACAGAGGAAACACATTCCTCCAGCATTAACCAGAATAGAAACACAAACACCGGAGAGCATCGCTCCTTCCGGTCATCATCATGTATTCATTCTGATAATTATGAACATGGGTGAGTGTAGGAACCATTTGGATAACCTTTCAGCAACTCGTCAAACAGCTGTAGAACTAGATATATCTGAACAGAGGCGTGGATCAGGTCCTGTTACCTGTGAGAATGGTGTGTTCTTTTTGGATCTCAGGATCCAAAAGCAGCAGAGATCTTCAGTCTGGTTTCTAGCTGGTGGAAGACAAGTGAAGGATGGGTTGAAGCTGACCTGAAGACAGGAGTGTAAATGTGGAAATCATTGTTGAATATATTCAGGAGGTTGGAATAAACTGAGGGACGTTGTGGATGAAGAGCAGCGTGTCGTCAGCATACAGAGAAACGCAGACGATACATTTGGTGTCACGTATAGTAGTAAAGTCATGATTGACCTAAAATTACAACTAAAACCCACATATGCAGAACAGCTGCCAAGGAAAGGTGCAGGTGTGATGGTCACATGATAAAGAGAGGACAAACAGGGTCTGTTTTATGTTTTCTCTTATTGTGAAAGGATGAGCAGGAAGGAGGTACTGCTGACTCTCCGTCGAGACCAGAGATGAACTACAGCTACACACAGCAGGTAGTGAATGGAACGTATACACAGCAGAGAGAACAGAATGATGACCGTGAAGGTGCTTCAGACAGCGCGTGGTCACGAATCATCTGGTTAACGGTTTGAATCCCTCTAATCCAGCAAACGTCCTGTATCATCACAGGCTGAATCAGGAAGCAAGATGTTTCCCTTCGTTGATTGGTCTGTTCCTGGTGATCATTCAGTGAACAGTAGCATCAACTCCTGCATTGTTTCACTCGTAGTTTCTGTGGTTGCCATGACGCCGTGACTCCAAATACAGACACAAGCAGCCATGCAGCCGGCGTCCGTGTGCTCGCTGCTGTCGTTGGGTCCACGTCAGAGAGGACGGACGCTCGCTGTCTGAAAACACCTTCATGATCATCAACAGTTGTTCAGTTCATCTATGAGGCTGCTCGTTAGGTGTTCTGCAAAGGCTGCGGTCAGATGCTACACGTCACCTGACCGTGCATGACAACACATCACAAAACTCATTAAAACTGTGTGTTTTTCAGGTTGTGAAGCCATCAGCAGTCATCTGTTCTTCACCCTCCTCTTCCTCGTCCTCACCTTCATCTCCATCGTCATGTGTACCTGCAGCTGCTCACCTGCCGCTAGCCACACATGCACAGACACGCTCAGGTGCACACTCACATTCACACGCACACACGCAGTAACTGCTAGATTAATGCAAGGTTTTTTTTTCTGTCCTCAGTTGCCATGGCAATCCCAGCTGCTTCTCCCTGGTTGGTTAATGAGTTGGGTGAGGCTGTCTGCACCCTGGTAGCTCCGCCTCCGTACTCCTATGACCCTAATGGCAGTGATTTACCCCGAGGTCAGAGGTCAACCAAAGACTCTTCCTCTGTCTCACAGCTCCACCTCATCCACCATTTTTCTCTTTCTGTTCACCTTGTTTACCTGTTTGACTGACACCATGTAGTCTGAACCCGACATTCCACTTCCTGCTGCAGCTTCCTGTCTCACACTGACCCCCCCCCCACCTCTCTCTCTCTTTGTGTGTGTGTGTGTAGACTGCAGAGTCCTCCAGTATTACTTCAACCTAGGAGTCCAGGTGAGTCATGGAATCCGACACACGTTACCTGTTCAGAAAGCGTCAGTTGTCTTCTTCAGTGGTGGAGGAAGAGGCAGGAGACGGAGCAGAGGTCTGGAGGTCTGAATCGCAGCTGTTGATGACTGTCACTGATTATTTGAGGACGGCGACGTCTTTCTGTGTAAAACATGCAGAAAGTGAATTTATGGTGGAAATGTTTTCAGAAACCAGATTCCTAAAATATCAGGTGTGAGTGAGCTGCAGGTGTCGTCTTCTCTAACCCCCCCACCCCCACCACAGTGGTACCAGCAGCAGCAGGTGTACACCACCTCAACAGAGGCCCCCTACTCCTACCAGCACTACACCCCCTACCTAAGCCAGGAGCACCCCCTGCATGGTAAGACCCACACCCCCTCTGATTGGCTACTAAGTAACAGAGCTGTGATTTCATTGGCTGTAGGTCTCAGCCATAAATCAGCAGCCTCCTCAGCTGCAGTTCCTGTCACATCCACCAGGTGCTGCTGTTATCAAACTTCTCTGCAGTCAATAAGAGTTTCGTTGGGCTAGCCGCTAACGTGATGAGTGAGTTTATTTGAGCACTATCTGACCCCGTCCCTGGTCTTTTGCCCCCAGCTGCCCCTCCTTCGTACCCTGAGACCGCTCGAGGCCCCCACCAGGCCCCTCTCTCCTACCCAGAATCCACCAGAGCAGGAGACGGACAGACAGACGGACACAGCGGCGGTCAGTAATGATGAAACACGTCTTCCTACAGCTACAGAGCAAAGAGTCAGTCCTTCACATATTTATCATCATCATCATCACTAAGGACAGGTTTTAAAACAGGATCATTGGAGAGAACAGCTTTTTTATTCCAACATCATAAAACACTGAAGGCTTTATTCTGCTTTACAAACCTGCAGCAGAAGAAAAGTCTCAGATTAAAATCAAATGTAGAGAAACACAAACAGAAGAAGAGGCTTGTCTCACATTTTGATTGTAAAGTGATTTGTCTACTCCTCCATCAGGCCCCGCCCCCTCTGTGGAAGGCTCCTCCCCCCCAGGCCCCACCCCCTCCTCTGCTCACCTGTACCCGGATCAGACGGCCCCTCCCCCACTTCTGCACCTGCCATATGAAGTTCCGCCCCCAGCCACCTATTTGCCCTCTGGCCCTCACCCTCCTCCTCATCCTGCTCAGCCTCACCCCACCCACCTCCCCCATCACTCCTCCTACCACCCCTGCCTCCCCCCCTCCACCCACTGGGGGGCAGTACAGACCGGAGGCCATGCCCCCCGAGTCTACTGCCCCATCGCCAACCCCGCCCACATGGTCGGCTACATCGCAGCGCCACCCCCTCACCACACAGCCACACACTACATGCCCCCCCCGATCTAACACACGTCCTGCTGGAACCTCACAACTCCATCATACTTCACTTGCCAGATTGTTTTCAGCAGGAAAACCTTGTATCTCAAGTGGAAGCTTTTCAGATGACAAAACTAAGAATTTCTAAATAAACACAAAAATAAAAACATGACGAAAAAAAAAACTTTAAATTTATGTTAAAAAATGCGATAAATGATGAAAGTGACCTACTGATGGAACGTCTGCATTTTGGCATCAAGGTTTTCCTGCGTTAGCATGTTAGCTTCACACTGAGTGGGAGAACCAGCAGTTCTGCACATGCTAGCTGTTAGCTTGTGGCTAAAATGCCCTCTTTTCTTTTTTTTTTGAACAAGTGCTAAAACGTTTGGTTTAGAACAGTGAAAAGCACAAGCGCCACAGCGTCACTTCCGGTTTGAAACATTAGTTTGTTCAGACTTTTGCAAAGTCGTGTGTTAATTTAACTCATTAGTGATCAGTTCGTTAGAGGGGTGCGGTGCCTCCCTGCTGATACCGTGGCAACGCAGCAGTTGATGTGGTCCAACAGAAATTGTTGTTAAATTTGTTAAAATTGTCAGTTCAGTTTATTTTTCAAACTACATCCAGCCAATGAAAGAGAGGGGGCGGGGTCCGGGCTGCAGCGGTCAGTCTCTGTTTATTGATGATGGGATATATTTGTGTTGATGTTGTGTTCAAACTGGTGGTTCGTTTTTGTTACTGGGTGAATAAAGTTTGTTTGATCAGCAGAGGATTTTTTTTTGCCCTCAGTGACAACAGTCACATGACCTTTTACATCCTGGTTAGTTTACTGCCGTTTGTGTCTTCGTCACGTCCTGACTCATCCTGCTGTGACTGACAGCGAATGCAATGTTCCTTCAAACTGTGACAGCGGCTACCTGCCAAACTACCAACACAGAGTAGAGATGGAGCCCACACAGGTGGAGATGACAGGTAGGTCTTCTTCAAAACTACGTCTACAATGAAACAAACATGAACCGTGGTCCAGACATGGAGGTCTGAAAACGTCAAACACAGATCCTCCAGAACCCTGATCTGAACCAGGATACCAGTTAATGGGCTCACTGAGAAAACCAGAACAGAGTGCATCAAAAACTGACACAAAAACTAACAAAGAAACAGGTTTAATGTCACCCTCCAGTGGAAACATCTGGATCAGAGGGTTTAACTCTGTCAGTGACTCTTACTCAGTCTGCAGACAGACACCATCATTAGCATGTTAGCAGGCTAACAGTTGAAAAGTCAGGATCAAGTTTTCAGGATTCGCCACAATCCATCATGAACAGTTTATCAGCTTCTGTGTCATCCTCGTCATGGTAACAGCTCAGCAGGGATCTCCACGGTCCAGAGATTCCGACCTCCTCGGACGCTCAGCGGCTTCTTCAGCCAGCGTGGGTTGGAAAGGTGAGTCAGGTGTTTCTCCTGCAGACCAATCAAGACGGCCGACCGCTCCAGGTTCTGTAGCTCCTCCCCCTGCAGGGAGGCAGGGCACAGCCAGGTCCCTCCCACATCCACCAACCCTGAAAGTGATTTCCACAGGTGATGCCTTCAGGTGAACCTCAAACTACCAGCAGCATTAGAGTAAATGACATGTCCCACCTGCCACTACGCCACGACCGAACCTCTCTCCAGATTCTAGGACTGCTCGGATCTGAGCCTGGTTCATTCCCAGCGGGCCACTCAGCACCGCCCTCCACTCCTCCCCCTCCCAGTCTCGCTGGGCGATGTGGACTGCCAGGGTCCGGTTCTCCAGAGGGGCCAACACGGGCCTCCAGCGGCTCTCCACTGTCTTCACCCCATCCAGGACCAGACCGGCATACGGCTGCCGAAACGACAGGCAGCTCACGTGCACTGACATGTCTGCAACACAAACGCCCCCCCAGACTCAGAACAGCACTGAACATTTACATAAAGACACATCAGACCGGAAGTCTACAGGACGAGGCACAAAAGGCCCGATCGTCCTGAAAGTCTCATTTTCACTCAGCTCACTGAATGCCACAGCTGCTAAATCTGTCTTATTTTCTACACTAAAACTTGTCCAGGATTTCCGTTTTTCACTCAAGTATCAGTTGAATGAATTCATGGTTTTAGTCCAAACATGAGACATTAATTTCAGATTTGTTCGAAAGGAGGTTGGTGTAAATATAAAATAATCTTCACAAACAGCTTGTGAATCTTTAATATAAGAACAGCGTTTTAAGTCATCTTTTCGTTCCTCCAGTAATTCAAATAGGAAAAATTATTTTACTGAATAATGTTGATACCTATTCGAGCTGAAAACTAAAGCGAAACATTAATTTGCCACATTTTTAAATGGAGTTTGGCAGATGACTAAACTGTTTATCCAAACTCTTAAGTAACAGCTTCTTCTAATTTCTTCGAGCAATGCGGTTCTGTTCGTTCCACTTAATCAAAGAAAAGGAAAAGAAAGAGAAACGATGGACAAAAGGTGAAAGTTATTTCATTTTCTATCCGGTGAAAAGAGCCAACACAATAATTTTGCGTCTTTGAGCGGAGTTTGTTACGGAGCGCTGTCCCTGCAGGGTGGGGGGCAGACCTGTCGTTTATCTCCCTTCTTCTTTACAGTCACAGTCAAAGTCTAACAGTTCAGAATGTCACATTAATCCGAGCGGGCAGACTGAAAGTCTGTGTGACTCACTTCAGCTCCAGGTTCAGCTGCTCTTTCTGCTCATTTATTCGCTTCCGCGTTGAGCCTCAATTCTTCTTCTTCGTTAAATTACTTGCAGCTCAAACACGTCTCCGCGGCTCTGCTGCCCCCTAGAGGTTGGGAGGTTTATCCGGTGAAAACCAGGCGACACTGACGTTTAAGTTGACAAATTTTACAATCAAGAATAATCTAATGATTTATTATTGTACTGAATGACAATAATTACATTTATTGAAATCCAAAATGATCCTCCAAGTGTTCATGTTTTCATTAGACTCCCACAGGTTGCTAAAAACTACAAATGAATTCATCAAATAATGCTCAGTGTTGTCAGCGCTAACTGACCTCTGACCTGCTGTAAGGACGATCATTTTTATTTCATCACATTTCTAAAACAAAAAAAATGAATCAGATTAACACTGACATTAACATCCCCACTTTATCAACTCAATTCATAAATACTGTTATTTTTAATATAACAAAACTAATAAAACATCAAATCTGATGTAAAGAAACATGACCAACAGCTCGTTTCTGTCAAAGTTTTCTCTTTTCAAGACAGAATGTTTCACAGCTTCTGTTTTATAGTTGTTATTTTTTTCCACCAACATGCAAATCACAGAGCAGAGAACACACAGCACAGATCAATAACCAATAAATCAAGGAATCTGCACAACAAAGTACAGACGCTACAGGACAGGAAGTTTTTCTCTGGCAAGCCGCTGACATCATCAGCAGTAGCGATCACAGAAATGGATGAAACAGTTACAGCATTTTTTTGTCAGAGGGCACAGTTTACTGGATGATGTCATCACCTTATTTCCTGTTTTTACAGATAAACTATGATGTCATTACTTCATACTGATTAATATTCTGTGACACACTGATGTCACATGCATTAATTAATAACTAATGATGAAAAGCAGCATGTGACTGTGTGGCATTCAAATAGTCTTTCTCTTCAAACTCGTGCCAACATGAATGAAAAATCTAATTAGATCACTAACAAGCTCTTCTCTGGTTGCCGTAGCAACTAATGAATGAAAAGCTGGAACCAGCAGCAGGGAACACAAGGAGGAAACAACCATTTTAACAGCTACAAAGTATATGTACAAGTGACTGAATTATTACAGTCAGAACATAAAATCAAAACTCACCAAAAACACATAAATAATGAACAAATTTAACAGTAAAAATAAAGTAAATAATACAAATAAAATGATTAGATAAAAATAGACAAACAACAAACATGTCAGAAAAAAAAACGAAATCAATAAACAATATTCTGTAATTTCTGTATTTTAATCACGGAAATAAAATACAAAAACTAAAATTAACAAATCCAACAACATCTTAAAAACCGATTAAATATGAAATACTTTCAGTTTTTAGACGATGTGCAGTTTTTCAGCTGAAGCAGCAAAATATGTCAGAAAACATGGATCTAAGATGAACGTTTTGATTTTCACTGAACAACTTTTAAAAATCCTGAAGTCAGTCAGGCTGATCTGAAGTCAGTCTCATTTTCATCAAAACACACCAGCTGAAGGCATCAGAGCCACAAAGAGGGCCACAGTTCAATCAGCTTCAGACTGAGCGCCACCTGCTGGACGACCTGGTACTCAGTCCGTCCACTGATCTCTTATCAGCATCATTTTAATCAGTTACCAAATATTTCTGGCGTGCAGCTGCTCAGAACTGAGTCTTAGTTTTACACAGACTGGAGCAGACGTGGACGCAGCCTCCGGGTCTGAAAAGTGAAGCCAGGGTGGAAGTGCCTTACACTCACAGCCAGCAGGGGGCGACTGCAAACTTCTCACTGGATTTATTATGAACGCTTTCCTAACGAGTTTATGCTTTCAGTGATTAGTTTGGACACAGCATGATGCTCATTTTGGAAATTCTCATCGAGAATAAAATAGACCGTAAAGCAGAGTACGCTTTAGGACATTGTTTGTTTGAACTTTGAACTTTGAACGCCCTGGCATCAATAACGACTGAGGGGTTCATCTATGGAGAGCAGGAAGGAGCTCAGGGGCTCAAGACGATCTGTTAAAATAATCATTTTCTGTGTAAAATTCAAGTAAATCTCATAATCTCATAATTTGTTCTTTCATAACAGTTTTTTGTACATAAATTTGCTACATATTTCATATACACACATTTACGATGTCCGCTCTCCATGGCCACAATTACAGACTTGTGAAAATTTGGGATTTGTGCTCTTCTTTAGGTGAACAGCAGCTGTCTAAGGATATAAATTTGCATTTTATGTAACATATACAAATTTGCAACATGAACGCAAATACAAACATATATAAGTTTGCGGTCTATGCCACAAATAACTCTGTGATATCATACGTCAGGAATGAGTGATGTTCACTCCCCTTCGGGTGAGGTCAATGTAGGTATAGATATATATATATATATAAATCAGAAAAGATGTCTCACTGTGGACTACATTCAGGCTCCGCCTCCAGCAGGTTGAAAATAGTGTATACATCAATTGATTATGAGATTGATTAATAATATTTAGTAATTACATGAAAATAATAAAGTAACACCATCAACAGGTTTCCTCTTCTCTAAATATTTTTCCAGACTTTCTTTTTCTTGAGGGAAATATTTTGTGATTCTCCAAAATGTATTCCAGTGATTTTGTTGTTGTTTTACTTCCTGTTTAGGGTTTGGCTCTGTCGGGACTGATCTGGGGTCTTTCTTTATGTTGGTGTTGATGCATCAGACTGAACTTCCTCTGCTCCTCAGTCAGACCACTCCTGGTCCTCTGGTTCAGACTCCTCCTCCGATTCACTGTACTCCACTGCGATGCGTCGCGAAAGGATGGTGGCGACATCATTTCCTGTGGGCTCTCGTTTCTTGGCCTCCTCCTGCTCACGCTGCTCCTGAACCTTCCTCAGCTGAATCCCTGCAGACCAAAAGAAACCAGAACCTCAACATATCAGACAACAGAATAGTATGTAACTCTGGTTCTATGAGTTCTAGATGATCTCCAGAGACAGAATGTAACTCTTGTTCTATGAGTTCTAGATTACCTCCAGAGACAAACAGGCTAGGTTATGGCTAGTTAGCCATTGAGCTAAAGCTAATAGCTCATGAAATAAACCATGGCTCTCACCTAGTATACCAACACCACAAAAATTTTAACACACAGGAAATCACAGCTATGCTACGGTCAGTTTATTACTGGATGTTCTATGAGAGCAACAGAGAGTTTAGCCCATCATTAGCTGAGAGAGGGCTAGCCATTAGCAACCAACTCAATCAAACATTCAACATGTGCAGTGATGTGTGCATACATTATATCCTGTGTTTATATGAATGTCACATAACCTGAAGGCGTGTTCGCTCTCTTTTGAATGAGCTAGGCTAACAGTTTCCCCCTGCCTACAGTCTTTTAGCTAAGCCAGGCTAAACACATCCTGTAAAGGACACACAGTAACAGCAGACCTGTGTCCCAACATAACCTAACTTCATAAACGCAGTGTAGCAGCTGACCTCTGCGTATGGCGGCCAGCAGGTCGCTGCGGGCATCGTTCATTGGCACATTCGGTCCACCGGGTGGCTTCCTGCTGTCCGTTGCCAGGGGCAATGGGGGCGCAGCAGCAGCCGAGGGCGGGGCCTGGCCTCCGGGCCGGGAGGGGGAGGGGACATAATTAGCCGGCGGAGGTGGGGGAGGGGAGGGGCTGTAGGGACGAGAGAGCACGGCAGCGCCACCTAAAGACAAAAAACATTTTATTTTTATGTTTTCGTCAGCACAAAAACACCAAGTGAGAAAAATGGTCACAAACATTGATTCTGTTTATACTTCATACATAAATTCACACTATAGATATACAGTGTGGATGCCACATCTTTTGTCATCTTTGCTTTGCCTAAAATATCTCCGCCCTGCTGACAGTGCTCCTCCTCCTCCACCTGCTCAGCTGACCACAGGTTAACGCTGCATTGGCGTGAAGTGGCAGCGCCGCATCAGAGTAATTTTATGAGGTATGGCTTCCCCTCGACAATAAGGTGGCTGCATTAAAGCATCGCTCCGATGGTAATGAAAGAAGTTAAAAAACAGCCTGTTACCTTGGTTACCAGGAACGGTTGCAGGGTGCAGGGGCGTTGCCATGGCGGTGGTGTGGGCTGAGCTGTTGGGGAATGCCATCTGACCCGCTGACGGCATGAGGGGGGGCGGTGGTGGGGGGGGTGCTGGAGGAATCTGATGGTCACTGAAGAGAGATGAAGGTCAAAGGTCATACATGAGACAGACGCTGACACCGTGAACACACTGTGCGTGTGTGTGTGTGTGTGTGTGTGTGTACTTGGCCTCCTTGGCAGAGTTGGTCCGTGCTCCATTCTGATTGGCCAAGCCTGCGAGCGGTGGCGGGTGGTGGTGGTGATGATGCGGCTGGTTGCGGCCCAGTGAGTGCTGGCGGGCAGTCGCCGTGGCAACCACAGAGGAGGCAGAAGCGGGTCGCAGGGCGCGGTCCAACGACTGAGTCTGACCGCTTCCTCCGCTCGCCACGCTGACGTGATCCTTCCCATCATGCCCCTGGGCGTCATGGTGGTGGGAGCTGGTGGGGAAGGAGGAGTCGTCTGACATCCCCGACCTGGAGGAGGAGGAGGATCAAACAAACACGAGGACGCTGAGTCGTGTTCCACACCGACTGATGATTAATGACAATAAACCAACTACAGAAGAGCGACAGTGTTTGGAAACATTAATTCAGTTTCTCATCATTTGTTTATGCCAGTTCAATATATCTGCAATGAGCTGATATCAGCTGATTTATCTGTCTGACTGATTTATTGATCCGGCTGTCATCATTATGAGGCGTTTCTCTGATCAGTCATCAGGAGAGAAGCATTTTGATCTCAGACTACTGTCTGACCTGTCCTTTACACTGAAGGATCTGAAACCATCTGTCTGTCTGTCAGTCTGTAGTCAGTCTGTCTGTAGTCAGTCAGTCAGTCTGTAGTCAGTCTGTCAGTCTGTAGTATGTCTGTCTGTAGTCAGTCTGTCAGTCTGTCAGTCTGTCTGTAGTCAGTCTGTCAGTCTGTCTGTAGTCAGTCAGTCTGTAGTCAGTCTGTCAGTCTATAGTCTGTCTGTCTGTAGTCAGTCTGTAGTCAGCCTGTAGTCAGTCTGTCAGTCTGTAGTCAGTCTTTCTGTCTGTAGTCTGTCAGTCTGTCTGTCTGTCAGTCTGTCAGTCTGTCTGTAGTCAGTCTGTCAGTCTATAGTCTGTCTGTCTGTAGTCAGTCTGTAGTCAGCCTGTAGTCAGTCTGTCAGTCTGTAGTCTGTCTGTCTGTCTGTAGTCTGTCAGTCTGTCAGTCTGTCAGTCTGTCTGTCTGTAGTCAGTCTGTCTGTAGTCTGTCTGTCTGTCTGTCTGTAGTCAGTCTGTCAGTCTGTAGTCTGTCTGTCTGTAGTCTTTCTGTCTGTCTGTAGTCAGTCAGTCTGTCAGTCAGTCAGTCTGTATTCAGTCTGTCTGTAGTCTGTCTGTCTGCAGTCTGTCAGTCTGTCTGTAGTCAGTCAGTCAGTCAGTCTGTCTGTCTTTAGTCAGTCCACAGAATGGTGGACTGTGACTTCACGTTCAGTGTGTTTCAGTGGACAGGTGTATTTACCTGTCAGGTGACATTGAGCCATCAGAGGTGTGGTAAGGTGACGGTGTCACTCGAGCGTCTGGGCGGAGCTCCTTGTCATACGCCATCAGGTTCCACTCCTGCCGCCTGTTACGAGCTTTCCGAACCTTCACATGAAGAAGAACAGCACTCAATCTGACGGAACAATAACATGATGGAACAATAAAGAGACAGAAGGTTCTGGAGCAGAACCAGAAAGAAAAAGTTACCTTTTTAACTTCTCGTCCTGAAGACTCTTCCACATGTTTCTGTTCCTGAGAGAAAACAGGAAGTTCTTTTATTCTTTATTTATTCACTTTGTTATATTATATTTATCTTCATTTTCAGCATTTCTCTTTTCAGAAATGTAGAACATGACACAGACAGACTGACTGACCAACTACAGACTGACTACAGACAGACAGACTGACCGAATACAGACTGACTGACTGACTGACTAAAGACTGACTGACTGACTACAGACAGACAGACTGACCGACTACAGACTGACTACAGACAGACTGACTGACTGACCGACTAAAGACTGACTGACTACAGACAGACAGACAGACTGACCGACTACAGACAGACTGACTACAGACAGAAAGTCAGACTACACAGACAGGCAGACTACAGACAGACAGACTGACTACAGACAGACTGACTACAGACAGACTGAAGACTACAGACTGACTACAGACAGAGAGACAGACAGACTACACACAGACAGACTGAGTGACTGACTACAGATTGACTGACTAAAGACAGAGAGACAGACTACACAGACAGACAGACAGACAGAAAGACAGACAGGCAGGCAGACAGACAGACAGGCAGACAGACAGGCAGACAGACAGACTACACAGACAGACAGACAGACTGACTACAGACAGACAGACTGGATGAACCTTGTGTCGTCTCTTCTCTTTGCGCTTGTTCTCGGTGGCCTGCAGCATCTTTTCTTTCCACAGGCTGAAGAAGTAAGACGGGTCGGTGTAGAATTTCAGGCCGTCCTTCTTATCATCCCTACACACACACACAAGAACACACAATTCATATTTTTTATTGACTTATCTATGATTGCTTTCTTTCAGAGGGGTGGAGCTTTAACTGACCTATGAGGTGTCAGGATGTTGAGGGGTGGAGCTTAAACTGACCTGTTAAGTGTCAGGATGTTGAGGGGTGGAGCTTTAACTGACCTCTGAGGTGTCAGGATGTTGAGGGGTGGAGCTTTAACTGACCTCTGAGGTGTCAGGATGTTGAGGGGTGGAGCTTTAACTGACCTCTGAGGTGTCAGGATGTTGAGGGGTGGGGTTTTAACTGACCTATAAGGTGTCAGGATGTTGAGGGGTGGTGGTTTGTCACAGCGATGGTACATTTCCAGCACTGGGTTAAGGATGGAGTTCCGTGACACCACCTGCTGGTCCTGGATTGTACTGCTCCTGAAAGCTTTCCTCATGTTGATATCCTGCAGAGACACTACACCACAAACAGTATTATTACCACACAGTGGGACGAGTAGCAGTAGTGCTAACAGTAGAATTGTCATCTAGCTAGTGGTGATTGTAATATATTACATAACTTTTAAACTTTTGGTAGTAAATTTTAAATATACACATGTAAGTCATCATTTGTTTTTTAATACATAATTTGTGGTTCATGTCACAGTGTTTGTTTTTTCAGGTCCAGAAGGTCTATAGCTGCAATGGTGACCTCAGGTTTGCAGGCTGACCACCTGCAGGGATGGATGTGAGGGTCTGGTGCACTGCCAGTTGAGCACCAGGCAAAGGTGGATGTGTTTGATTACTGACACTTAACTATGGAAACTAAACCAATTCCTTTTCTTGAGCCAGACTTTGGAAGGAGCTTTGGAGCAAGCACCTGGTGGCCACTCCTTAGCCCCCAGAAAACAACAGCTGCTAACCCCTGGCAAGAATAAACATGAGGGACCGGGGTGCTGACAGTTGGGTGTGTGGACATATTAACTGTGGAAACTAATTTTGAGGAGGGAAATGTACCCTCTCTGGTGGAAATAAAGAAAGAAAGTAGCAGACTTCAACGGATCACGGTCTGGTTGCATCAGGTGGGATTGGACAGACATGTTTAAACCCATTTGTCACTCCCTTGTTTTCAAGGTCTTGAACTTCCCTATCCAAGTCAGTCTGAGAGGGCCAGCTGTGTAAATCAAAGCCTTTCTGCATCTTTGTTGGGGAAACCTATCGTATGGTCAAAGGAACACTTTGAAGAACTTTTGAAAAGGCGCAGAGGAAAGCGTCATCAAAGCTCTGGGTATTGTTGGTCTTAGGTCTTGGGCTGAATGGTGCGCTGCGACAGCAGGGGCATCACCCAGGCTTGTATAACCAGAGTGAGAGCTGTATTTACTGCAAAACTCATGCACATCTTTGGTTTGTATTTTTTGAGGACAGTATATGACAGCCCATCCAGGTGGAGGCCAGTGTCTGGTTTGGTGAGCTTAGATTTTCATTGCTGCCTTTTGAAGGGTGTACCGGGGAGGTTTGGAATGAATAAATCATCCAAAAGCACCAGTGTGGGTATCTGGATGTGGTCACCATTACACTGACTAGTGATGTGGCTGAAGTAATTATCCAGCAGCAGTGTTTATCATCCACCTTCCTCGACGGTGGAGTCCAGCTGTGTGACCTTCACTGCCAGCAGGTCCACTCGCTCCTGCAGACTGCTCATCCTCAGGTAGAAACTGTTGGCCTCTGTGAACAGCTCACCAAAGATGTCCTCCGCATGACGACCTGCACAGACAAGCCTCAGTGTGTTATCAACAATACAACAGCAGGTCCATGTGTTACCGTGGTAATGTGACAGACGTAATGTGTGTGGCAGACCCTGTGTGGATTAAGGCTGACTTTAACCCAGAACCATCAACTGAGTCGTTTTCGAATCAGGCTGCAAATGATTTTCCCAGAGCATCAAAAATCTGGCTGCTGGACGATCAGTTGATTTCTGGTGGGGTAGAAATATTGGTTGGCTGTCTGCAGTTTGAGCAGTTCTGAGATCAGATTTCACACCTGACTGTTTTGTGTGCATTGCCAAACAAAAAAAGATTTGTTGGATTATTTGGCTGAGCTTCTGGTTTGATCCTCGCCTGCCTTGAACTGAGCAAAGCTGAACTTTGTTATATTGCTTCTGTGTGGATGTTTGTGTTCTAAACTGCCGTTCATCCAGAGACTTCTCATGATGACTTGATACAACTTTAAGTCATTCTTGCTGAGGCCTGGAGTTAATTAGTTTGTCAGCAACTTATCCCATGTTCTTCTTTATATGTAGAATTGTCTTTTCTGGGGGGGGGCTACCACTACCATTTGGGTCTTGACATTTACTATCCTGTCTACTATTGGGTGATTGTGCTCCCTGATAGGAGCAGATTGGGTAAATATCCCAGCAGACATTGTTGAGGATGCCCTGTTTGAATAAACCAATCGCAGGCTCTGAGTTTAAGTGTAGATTGAGCTGTATGGTGTAAAGAAGCAAAGAAGTCATTCTAGTCATGCAGAAAGATGGATCATAACATCAGGTGTGAGTTAACACAAGCATCAATAAAAATGTGCATAACTGTCCAGCATTGTTTTTAATGGCTGATCATAGAGGCAGAGTTACAGTGATAACCATCAGCACTCACTGAGTCCTCCAAGCTGTTTGATGACAGCAGCCAGGGTGCTGTTAGTGACACACTCCAGCTCACTGGCAACTCCATCAGGCAGAGCACCACGACACAAATATCTGGGTTCAATGATCCGCTTCACCAACGGCATGGCTGACCTGCAGAGAGGATAGGCAGGATTTTAAAATCACATGAGCAATCTGACCTCCATGTTCCTCAGCAGTCACAGCCGAACGCCGAACTTAAATAAAGTTCTGGCTATCATTTGAAAATTACTTTAGCCAATAAGATAGCTCAGTTCCAGTGCTGATACCCAATCAATAGTTTTTTGATTTGATGAACTTAAAACATGTGGTGTTTTTGCAGATTTAATTAAAGTCTTTAATGGATGAAGAGCATTGCTGCCTCTGTTGGTTGAAATGTGTACTGTTGAACCTCCTATCATATCCATGAACACAGCTGGGTGCAGTCAGGTGGGGCCTGTACTTGTGACCACATCCAGCTGTGATGTAGCACAACATCATATAAACAGCATCACAGCTGCACAGTGTGTGGAAAAGGCATGTTGTCATCACTAGTTGGCCACACAAGTAGGATTTGCCTGCTCGGTATCATTCTTTGAAGCTGGACTGCAGGACTTTTACATATGAATGAATGTTTGTTACACTGAAGACCTTGACTTCACTTCTATCACTGCCAGGTGAATCTCTCTGTCTTTGACAGTGACGTTTATCAGCCAGGTCCTGCTGAGCAGTGGTGTGATGATGGTGTAGAAAGGACTCATACAAGCCTGAAGAGAACTTTAATAACAAGCAGTGTCAGATGATCTGAGAGAGTTTCAGGGTCAGATCAGAAAAACTCTGCCGTTATCATAAAGACAGTACAATATAAACCCTGATGTGGTCCTAATGTGTACATAGATGTGAATCCCCAACAGAGGTGGACATATATGGGTGACAGTGGAGGAATACATTCATCAGTAAGATGTACAGAACATGGCCTTATTTGTGAGTTAGGTAAGATATGGGTGGAGTAGGACAAACCATTATACTTTATATTGTACTGTCTTTATGATAACGGCAGAGTTTTTTGATCTGACCCTGAAACTCTCTCAGATCATCTCATCTGATGCCGCTTGTTATTAAAGTTTGTCATGTCTCGTCGGATTTGTTAATGTGTTTTGTTCACGAGCGTCATGTCTTATCTTGCACTTCCTGTTTTATTGTGAAACCTCACTCTCCTCTCGTTTCAGGCCCTTGACTTCCCGGTGTGTTTCCCGCCTGTCTGATTGTCTACCCCGCCCTAATCGTCTCCACCTGGTCCTTGTTACCTCGTGTATATATAGTCCGCGCCTCCCTTTGTCCTGTGCCAGATTGTCTCGGGCCTTGTCCTGTACTTGCCTTGATATCTAGCGTTCTATGATCCTTGTCTCCTGTTCCCTGTAAGTCTTGTGATTAGTCTGGCTTAGTATTTTGGTTTGCTACTTTGTTATCTAGCTATTTTTGATCCATTGATTGTTTTTGTTCCTCACCAAATTAAGATAATCCTTAGCATTTCTGTTGTACTTTGTCACATTATCTAGTCTGCATTTTGGTCATTTATCCTGAGCGTTTTGTGTTAATAAATTTCCTTTATTTTGTAACCTCGCTGAGTTGTCTGTGGTCTGCATTTTGAGTCCTGAGAACCTCGTGCCTCCGGGCTTGTCAAAGTTCTCTTCAGGCTTGAGTCCTTTCTACACCATCATCACACCGCTGCTCAGCAGGACCTGGATGATAAACTTCAATACAAACAGAACTTCCAGGAGACAGAGTTGGACAACATCAACAAGATTTCAGTGATTTAAACACTGAAGAACCTGACTGTCGGTTTGATGCTCTGATTCCTCCTGTTTCTTTCACAGATGCTGCCAGTTCAGGTGTGAACGAACTGATGTTGAAGTTATTATAACGGACAGAAATGATGGACAACATATAAGCTGAGCTGGAGTAAATAGTGATTAAGGGCTGAGTATGCTGAGCTGCAGACCCTCTAATGTCCACTAGATGCTGCTGTGACTGAACTGACTGTGCTGAAGTGAATACGAAAAGCTCGACCTTCTCTCTGAAACAGAGAGTAGAGTTAAAATGAGAAGACGCTGATCACTGTGGTCCTGCTGCGGTTTTTCTTATCAGAGGCAGATGTTTTCTGCTGCTGCCATCCCTTTAGAGGAGACATAAATGTGTGTCAGCGCACATCTGGAAACACTGAACACTCACACATTCTGAGCGCTGCAGTCTCAGAGGGCATTGCCATGGCAACCCCGCCAGCCTTTACATCATGCTCTGCTGCCCACAGAACTCAACATGGTTACTGTTGCTAGGAGACAAAGTCAGGGGTGCGGGGGTCTGACTGTGCATTATGTCATGTTACTATGAACAAGAGGTAACTGATATGTTTGTGTAATCAGATTACTGCAGCCGCACGGTGTGTTCATGTTTGTGGCTGATGAGGTTTCACAGTTGTTGATCCAGGACAGACTCAGCTGCCTCGTGGCATCCCTGATGTTTCAGGTACAAAGTGGACTTCAGAGGACACGACTGAAGGACAGAAAAGCCACAT